>NC_092700.1:23706907-24013157 GCF_964275005.1 Diadema setosum | reverse complement strand
AACTATTGCGATTGAAAATGCCAAGTGAGTGCTACCATTTTTTTTCGTCAGTTTTAAGATCAATTTGTTGTTAGCATACATTATGGCAACCTACGAAGGCAGATGAAAGAGAGATGACCTCTGTTTTTAAGTTACATTTTTCCGATATTGGCTCCAGTTATAAAGTAAGCCAGTCCCATATATTACATTTCGTGTAATCAAATCCGTTAGATTTAGTTCACGCGTACGACTAATTTAACTCAGTAACTGCGACCAGCCCGATCGCGCCCCGTACGACGCATGTGGGCTGTAGGCCCCTATGCTATGTCGCCTTTCGACTGACAGACATGCATTTTTTTTTTTTTTTTTTGTGTTCATAGCTCTTCATGTGTACCGCAAAATATGGAATTGAGTTGGGTCACGTCAGGTTCACTCAGGTTGTTGAATTTCCATGCTGCAGAGTTACACTTGTGACTTGAGTGACATTCTCACTCGGTCAGACAGAGGCGCACACAGTGCCAGCATTCTGAATCTGAGTTCATCAATGACAATGTACAAATACAATGATAAATGCTCAACCTGAGCTTTTCAAATCAGATATCAGAGTCAAACACTAACTAATGCAGATCCAGATTGACATTGTAATTTTCATTTTTGTGAGATGCAGTCTAACATCTAGTTTTCTAGTCTCTGTACACGTCACATGACACAAGCATCAAGGAGACATGATGCGAAGCATGGCAACGTCTGGTCAGGCTAGTCTATTGAAGTTGTCGCAGCGGTAGAGGTCTGCTCTCTAGACACTACATTGGTACTAACAGGCTAAGAATAAGATCTAGATGGTTCCTGTATCCCATAATAAGAGCCCTGTTGTCATGCTCACCACATTATTGTCATCAGAAGTAAGAAGTCAAATAAATTTAATTATAATGGCAATGAAAAAAAAATCAACAAAAACAAAAAACTTGAAACCCCTTATATTGTGCACTGCTATTTAGTAAACTTATAAGCATACTTCTTACAGCTTGCATGGTAAATGATATACCTGCAGAACTAGATTACAAGATACATGTAATTTGACTATTCAAATTTTATCTGTCACTACAATACTCTTCGTTTACCCTTTTTCGATTGGAGTCTAAAATGATTTTGAATGATTCATTTCTTCAGGTAAAGGAGGAGGAAGCAAGAAAGGAGATGGCAAGGAGGAGCCAAGAAGTTCAACTCTGAAGGGTGTTTTTGTTTTTCCCAATGGTGACAGATATGGTAAGATGACCAAGAGTGTAGATTTGATTGATCCAATCATCATGTGAGAGTATTGAAATAATTTGTCATTATTGCACCACAACAAGAATGCCGAAAATGGGCCCTTTAGATGTCAAGTTTCTTTCTTCAACCCTGCATGAATCTTGTCATACGAAAATCCAAAGCTACGCTGTCTGTACATTCCAATTTATGATTTTTGCCCAGACATAACTGTAGGTGAATCATTATAAATGAACATAATATATACATGAACTTGCATTAGTTGTTTGCTGAAAAGTGGTCAAGTTTGCTGCCCGTATTACTCCTGTGTTTGACATGAGACAAAATTTGTTTTGTGAAAGGCCAATTGTCTCACTACAAGAAGTTCAAATAGATTAAGATTGGCATCCATATGCTGTAGGAATACAGTCTGTATTTGCACTTCAATCCATTAACTACAGTCTGTACCACAAAGACCCACATTGGCAAAAAGTGAAAACCAATATCTACACGTAGGTTTAACTTGAGTTTTTGGATTATGAGCATTGGGCGTTGGAATTGTACAAAACCTATTCGACCTTTATATGTGATGTCAAATGTGATCCTTCAATGTTAATATACGAGTGTGTACCAAGGCAAGTGAAATTCCTGTTGCTCATTGTACTGGCTACATTGCATGTTCTTGGTCCAGACTGATCATGATATCTCCTTTGAGCCTACACAATAAGAAATTGATAGCAACTTTTTTGAAAGTACGTTTGTTTCAATCTTTAAACCTGGACAGAGGGAGACTACATAAAAACTGATGATGGTGCCCTTGAACGATGTGGCTATGGAAACCATATCACAACAGATGGTCAGCGCTATGAAGGACAATGGTCCAGCGACAAAATGAATGGTCAGGGAAAACTGACCCACCCATCGGGCAGCGTATATGAAGGAGAGTTTGCGGACAATCAGTTCCATGGGAAGGGCACCTACACCTGGCCCAATGGAGCTGTATTTGATGGCACATTTTCAGAAAACAGGCAAGTGACAAGCAAGAAATATAATACACTGATTTATGTACATAAGACTTGGCATTACAATATTCTGAGGGCTGTAAAGGTGTGGTTTGTTGTTGTTGATGTTGTTGTTTGTTTGTTTGTTTGTTTTGTGGGGGAATTTGGTAATAGCATTGCCACCATTCTTGCAAAAGATAATGTGTTCTAATGAAATTTGGAGAAAACAGTATTTCGCCCCCCCCCCCAAAAAAAAAAAAAAAGAAGAGAGAATACATGTACAAAATAATACAGAAAAGTAACAGTTGCCACATCTGGATTTATTTGCCTATGACATATCTTTGCTGGAAAGAAAAATGTATGAAGAGGCTCAATTTCTGATTAGCTGCTCTACGTGTATATGTGTGTGTGCATATAATTCTTTTATTAATTTTCATTACCATAAAGTGAAAGCAACCTCATTTACCCTGTTTCATACGAAAACTTGATTCTGTTCTGGGGAGTGCAAATTGTCACATTGACCATTGTGTGAGAAACTGATATTCAAAATGTTCCACATGTACTTGTTCGTACAGCTTGGTAGTGGAGTATTACTGAATAGCATCTACACGTAATGAACTCATTGATGCAGAATTAATTTACCATCTGTAACTCTTAGTTTCCCCCTTTAAATGATAATCCATTTTCTCACGGTCTCCCTCTCTTTCTTTCATTGCCCTCTCTCATGCACAGGATGGAAGGTGAAGGACAATTTACAGACACAGACAAGCAGATCTGGTCTGGCGCCTTTCACTTCAGGGCAGCACCAGGGCTCAAATTTAAATTGTCCATGTGATCACTACGGGAAAAACACGAGGAATGAAACCTTTTCAATGGACTAAATTATGCGTTTTTGAAGCTAAGACTGCTGGTGCACATGACCGGAACATTCAGCCTTCAGGATACATGTATGAAGTTATCAGAAGCTGTTTGTTTTGTTTGTATTTAATGCTTTGATCTTTCAAGTCATAGCAGATAAAGTCTTCACAGACATTGGTTGAATACAGGCTCTCATGCACCCCTCTCATGGTACACCACTGTACACAAAAGTCACAACTATGCATCTGAAGTCATAAAAATGTATTTTATAGGCTGTGACCTGTGTTTGGATTACTACAGTGAAGGCTTTTCTGCACTCTTTCAGTGCCACTTTGCTCCATTTTTTGAGCTTGGTCATTTTCAGCCAGCAGTGTTTGCAGCATGACATGGAAGGGAAGATTACCACTAGACCGTCATTGTGAAAAGACAAACAAACAGGTGGTAATGGGCAGTGCTGCCCTGACCATTATCTTGGAGAAGTACGTTGCTATATTTGTCCTCTCCTCCCTCTTCCCCCCCCCCCCCCAGGTTTTTATTTTTCGCATATTTTACGAGCATGTGAATATGTTCAGTTTGATCCCAACATGAAGGTGACTTGTATGGAGTACATTTTACAGAATTCCACCATCGCCAAAATTGTCTGAAAGTCCGATTCATGAAATTTAGACTTGCTATCAAAGTACATACATTGTACTTCTTTAACATATATTCCAGAAAGTTACCACAATCCATATTACGTCAGCATTGAAACAGCAAATGTGTTACTGTGTTCATTGTCCACAAACCTACACTGTACTTTGTTTCTTGATTTTTTTCCTGTTCCTGTCGGCATTTCCTTTATTTACACCTTAGAGGGACTGTATACGAGTAGTATTGGTTGAGATGAGGATTCAGCTTTTCACTTATTCTTCTTCCTATACTGTGCAGAACCTCCCAAGAGTATACTCGCACACTGTGAGAAACAGTACTTAGAAAACACTTCATAAAATGTGAAAAGCGTACAATTCTAAGAGGAATTAAAATTTATTTCAAAGAGATCCTTTCACCGGGATTGCTTTGTTTTACTTTTTTTTTTTATATCTCATCCATTTCAAAACTGATGTTCATCAAATAAACTCTTGATTCCTCCCATGCTCTTTCATATTTCAGAAGAGTTTTCTCATTGTCTCAAAAAAATGATCATAAAAAACTTTGGAAATCTGAAGCCCTATCTCAACCCAAACTGTACAACTTTGTACCATCCCTTTTAAAACGATGATGCCGTAAGGAAAAAAACAAACAAAAATGCAAATTGTTCATGACACACAACTAAGGCAACTTTGAGCAGGCATATGGAATGTGAGCTAATTATTTGGCATCCATGGAAATAATCACTGCCCAAAGACAGCCATGGTCAGAGGTCATATCTGGTCATAAACTCGAACTTTACAATGAAATTTCCTTTGGACATACTGTACTTGTAGATTAATGCAAGAATACTTGTATAAAGATATGTAAGTTCATCTATTGTACAGATCTGTATATAGTCTAATAAAATTTAATATTATTACCAGGTAGATTCCACTATGTTATGAGTCTAATACAAAGAGATCTACATGGCATGAGAAACAAATACAGTACAGCTTACATGTACATGCATTTCTGTGAAATTCATGTACAGTGTATGTGTTTGTATTTGTTAGTGCATACTCCCAGAAAGAGTGTGAGAGAGATAAAAACAGCCAAAGACAAATGAAACTAGCCTGAAATGTTTTGAAATACAACAGATATTGACACATAGACTTTTTTTTTTTATTGTTGAGAAAATCTCAATTGAGAGAGAGAAAAAAATATTTCTACAGGTACATACACTTTGCACTATAACTGTATCATACATATAAAATATGTATACAAAAGAATGATGGGAATCCCATCATGGTATTTGTCCAATACGATGAAGATATAACAAAATAGCCATTTAGTTGAATTGATTTGAATTGAAATGTCAACACAGTGGACTCCTGTTATATCAGAGTGCTTGGGACCGGCAGTTTCTTTCATTATGTGGAAATTTCATTACAACCTAATAAATAAACAATAAAGAATATAGAGCTGATAATGTTTGAGCCTGAATTTTTACTTTGTTGTAACTGGAATTTAGTTATACTTCTGTGCACTGTATTAAGTGCAGCTATGGCAAAGTGTCAGCTAATCAAATTCTCTTTGATTTCTCATTCTTTCTGTGCTTCCTTCCCCAGAGGTAGAGCTTTGGGACATTACTGGTACCACTTTGCCCTGAAAGTTTTTTTTTTTTTTTCTTGTACATGTTATATCATTTATTTTTTTTGTCACCAAAGGTAGCTCTGATTGATGTCACACTATATTGCACAGTTGCAGACAAGTTGGTCATTGATTTGTGGAGATGAAATTACAGCAGAGATGGGAGAAGCAGAAAAGATATAAATACAACTGTACATGTAAAATTGTAGCACAATCTTTTACACACTGCAGATCTGGAACGAGCATCTATAGGACCTGCACACATGCCTGGGTATACAAACACACTGATACAAGTACACGTGACTGTACAGTATACATTTCCAATGTGTGCAGGGCACCCGAGTTACAGGGACCTACAACCATGACAATCACCCTGCTTTCATCAGGTTCCTCCAAACTCATATGTATCTATACATGTACAAATTGTAAAAATATAAATATAAATTCCTACCAACAAGTTGGAAAAGGAAAGAGTCATTACATTTGAATAAGTCACTTTATACATGGTTTTACAACTGGTTAGACAGCTGCCCCAGTACAATGCCAAACCCCTTCCTTAAAAATTCTACAGTTTCCATAGCCTTTGTCTTGTATGAGTAGATTTACACGTACAAGAATCCCACTAGCAAGAGGTCACTTGGGAAGTGACAACTTGTGTCATTGACAACTTATGTCACAGTTAAAGCTAGAATGTAACCAGCATTCATCAGACCGTCTTCATTTGCTTGTAAATTCCAAGTACAGTATGTTTCTTCTGATACAGCCCTTTTGTTGGCTTTTAATTTTCCGCTACCCATCAGAGTCCATTGCATGCTCAAAACTTGTACTGCATCAGCTTAGAGTGTCCTCCGATACATCAGTTTTCCTCCTGTACTGCTTGACGTGAATTTCCTTGCTGTTGTACACTGGATGCAGTTCTCCTCTTGGAATTTCTTCCACACTGAAGTGAGGGTCCATGAGCTGTTCAACATCAAAACATCAAACAATCTGGCTGAGGACTCTATCAATGTTCACTCAAAGCTGTGGATATGATATCTTAGTCATGCCATGGAGTCTTACACTGACAATACACATTGTATATAAACAGCAAACAACCTATTTCTTCATCAAACAGGACTGTGAACACTACTCCTGGAAATACAAAATACAATGTACATTGTACTGTACATCAAGTGATGACTATTGATACAGTATACTGAAATGATATAAAAGAAAATTATAAAAAGAATTACAGTATGTGACATTATGATCAGGACTGCAATTATAGTTGCCCTTTTGGAACGCAAGCAAAGATAAATGAATGAGAACGAGTAAAAAGGCACATTTGTACCAGTCCATATTATGCTTCACCTAATACTACAATACTATGCAAGGATAAGCGGTTTGAAGTTCAGTGCTCACACAACATTTTTAAATGAGATACAGTCAACCTAGCCTATTACACATTAGAATCTATTCTGATAGAAGAAATATACCTTCAAATTAGAGAAATTTTGACTTATGAGGGATAAAATAAATTGAATATAAAGAGAAGAGGACTTGAAAAGACTGATTAACTGTAGCTGGAGTTACTCAAGTACTACAGCCAAATGTCTGTAAGAAAAGTGACTGAACAAAAGTCTTACCTGATCAAAGAGCTTGTGGGCTTCAGCATTTTGTCCTATTGTCCTTTCCTCATAACAGCAGATAATCTGCCCTCCTTGGTTAGTCAGATCCACCAGAGTCTTGACCAGGGGACCAACAGACTGTTGGTATCAAAGTTCAAAGTGTAAAGGCTATGATCACACATTTCCCCTCTCCAATCTATCACACTTGTGTGAGACACGTTGATACGATGAAAACTACTATGGCAAGATAGCATCAGACAAAATATTTGCCATGCAAAGATTTACAGAATGAAGAACAATGAACTTTTTCATGTCTGTGATAACAGGACTCCTAGAAGTTGAAAAGGCTTGACAGGAGTGTGTGTGAGAAAGACTTCTCTAGCATGAGTCCCACACCTAATTCATGTAAAATGTGGGAGACTTGGTAAGTCTGCCACCTCCTGAGAATGCTCACTAAGACAAAGAAACATTATATGATAATATTCATTTAAACATAAAAGTTGACTTTATATCTCTCTTGATATGTGTAATGCAGTCATATCTTATGAGAACTACAATGTACATGCATATAGGATGTGGGCATACAGCAGCATAGCATCAATTACTGACATGTTCCCAGTAACATTTCATTCAAATAAATGATTAATATGCCTTCTTACTTTCCATGTTTATATGGGATAACTTACTTGTAGGCCTACTGTCACATAAAACTCATTCCCACCTGGCAGGGTCATGAGATTATGTAAGAAAGTGACTTCTCATGTAATGTTCATGTTCTTTCTATGCAACACTAGTTCATATATATTTAGAAACACTGAAAATGACATAGATTAGACTGAACAATTTTCCATGTTTGACTAAATGCTAGAAAGATGTTTGAACCATACATTTAGACATATTAATGTGATATTTAAATAACTATGCATACGGTATATTTCTGGAACTTCTGAGATGTCATGATTTCTGTACTTTCTGGCTTTATATTTTGTTTCCTCCAAGAGGGGGTTGAAAGAGTCAGTAAAATTCCACAATTCAAATTCTAGATGTAAGTCAGGAGATATTCATCGGGCATCGCTTCAATTACCTCTGGGTAGTAAACACAATCTGACATCAGAATCAGATCTGGACTGGGCAGGAAGTCTGCTACATCATCTCCCCTGCAGACAATGGTAGAAAACATTATGAATTAATTTTAAGGGTGGTACAGCATACTGTGAATAGCTCAAGAAAGAGGATAGAGTGAAGACAGCAAATGAAACATTGACAAAATTAAGAGCAAAAACAGTTACAAATATGATTTCAAAACTGAAATACAGCTGTAAGATGTCGATTAACCTATCATAGCACTTGTGGCACTACACAATCATTGTTATTAAATGTTATAGTGAATTCAGTCTCCTGTTAACTCTTTATGTGCCACGTTCGCATGTCCAGCTCAGTCTACGGCATGCCAACTTCGCATATTCTGCTCAACAAACAAAGCCGCCAAAACCGATCGATAAATCCCTAATCACTGCTAATCCCGCTGCACAATGAAAGTGTTTTTCGTGCTTTTGTTTCACTCATACACGGCTTGCATTCTATGTAGTGATTGACTATCACGCGGTGTTCCCAACTAGATTTGCTCGTACATTCTAAGTTTCTGTCACGGTTTTATGTGCAGAAGTCATGCCTTTACAGTAATGTAGCAACTGGTCATTCAAAAGAGAAATTTAAAATAGATCCGTCATACAATTTATATCGAAACAAAGTTTGACATTCCTCTTTAACTTTGCCTACTATTATGCCTATCCTAATAGAAATTTGTAGAGGTTATACAAATTAGAAAAACAGAATTCTTTCTCAAAGCATGACTATCTTCGTGTCTCGGAATAACGTGGCACACAGGGGGTTTCCACCATGGCACATAAAGAGTTAAGGTAAATGTTGTTCTAAGAAACAAAGAAAATGTCCTCTGCTGTTTATACCTTAATGCATAATATCAAACATATTTTATGAGTAAACTTTAAAAAATATGCTATGCAATGCATCAGTTATGTAATACTTGTTTGTCTGACTGTCTGTCTGTCTGTATGTTTATCTGTTTGTGTGTTAGGTAGGGATAGGCAAGCAGCCAAATTAGACTTACAAGTTTGCATGCCACACAGGTAAAAAAAACAAAACAAAACAAAACAAAACAAAACAAAAAACCACCCGGTCTCGATCTGTATGATAATTTTCCGACTTGATACAAACTGGGCAAGAAGAGAAGAAAAGGAAGACTGAGGAAAAGAGTTGTTTAAAAAAGAAATACTAAAGGGAAAAGACAGCCAAAGAATGTATAAACCCACCATAAGTTACCCTCCCCTCCCCAAAACCAGCCCAGGACTCTTCTATCTTGTATCACATCTAGGCTTACATGTAGACTGTATCTACAGTCTATACTGTTAGCAGTTATTTAAAACAAATTATAGAATGGGTGGCGAGAATCCTGCGATCTGATTGGTCGAGAGCTATGTGTTGATTTTTACTGGCCGCACGCTGAGTCACAGTGGTAAACATGTTATCGCGAACTTGTAGCAAGAGTACACGTACTTGTAACAAAGGTTCACGCACTAAAGCAAGCGTTCGCGCACTCAGTACGAGACGCCTATTGGCTAAAACAACCACGCATCAGTTTTTACTGATGCACGGCTGGCCGTGCGTCCAGTAAAAACTGATGCACGCTCGTTTACTGCGAGCCAAAAGGAAATGCATCCAGTAATTTTGTCATCGGGTAACACGATAGAAATATGGGTTTTTGGCAAGAAAAATACCCATTCTATAAATCAGATGACGCACATGTCTTTTCGTGCGTCAGTCGGAATATAGTGTGCATGCGGTAACTATGGACTTTAGCTTAATTAAACCAACTTGGCTTCGCCTCGTGGGTTAAGCATTCCATAGTTACAAGTACCTTATGCACACAATTCCGATGTACTGACGCACTCAGACCTGTGCATCATTTGTATACTGCTGATCTGTTATTACCATTTCAGAACCCTGGCCTTGGCAGATCCCATCAGTGCACTCTCATTGGTCTGAATGTTCATCTCCATCAGTGGCAGAAAGTCTGGAAGGTCTGTCAAAATGACATCAGCACTGTGGCAAGAAAGTATTATTGTAGTGTACAACAATTAAGTGCAAACAATGATTATCAATGAACAAGCTAAGGAAAGGAGAATACCTTGACATGATTGAGGTTTTGTCAAACAAGTTACTAGCAGAGTGAAATCTAAATAATGAAATCATCGATTCAATCTGAGGAGTGAGACAACGTGATGAATATTTTACAAAATGTAGTAGTACCAGACATTACTGCCAACCACAATAGCAGCTAAAAGGAAAACAAATGAAAAAACAAGAACCTTTTGGTTTGGAGCAATCAATACTAACATTTAATAGTATTATTAGTATTATTAGTAGTAATCTATTACTAACCGCACACCCATCGACCCCAACCAATACTGGTCACAGCGCCCCACGCCGGGGTTAATATAATGTACATAAGTGTAGTATTATTAAAGTATTTAGATTGACATTCCCTACCCGGAATGCCGGAAGTAAAGAAGGAATGTAACTTAAAGCATAATACCGTTATTCCTTACAGGTGTGCATTATATCACATGGCCGGCGCTGCCGTAGGGGCCGTGGGGGCAGAGCCCCACTAAGGAATACATAAGGTGTCATCACTTTGGGCCCCAACACTTTTTTTTAACCCGGAAGTACGTAAGTGGCACTAAAAATAATAGAAATAAATAGGGATCTTGAAGTATGGCGGTGGTAAGGTTATGTTTTTTTCTCTGAAGACCTTTTTGGTTTTTTTTTTTTTTTTTTTTTTTTGCTTGTCAGCTGAAGAAACCCGGAAGTGCACGGGGAGAAGAGCGGAAGTGGGCCCCCACACTTTTGAAAACACTGCGCCGGCCCTGTATCATGGAGGCTATAGTGAGCCTGCACTCACATCATCATTCAGGCCCAAAAAGTTTGGCCCAGTCGAAGCAAATTTGTTTCCGTGCGCACTTGTTAGGCGTCGCATGCTAAATGGTAGTACATGTGGCCTAACACTTGTTGGTGCATGGCATAATATCACGACTTTTGTACTTACCCTAGACGACAAGCAACTAAGCCTGTTGCACCTGTCCCGGCTCCAAGCTCCAGCAATCGCTTCTTCGTCAGTTCGCCATATCGTCGTCTGAAACCGCTGGTTTCTAGATACTTTGCTAAAACAAGAGCAGCATCCCAAACGACACAACCAACATCCCCGATGAAACTTTGCTTGATCGTGAGAATCGTCTCGTCTTCACACTCTATTTCGCGGTCGAAAAGATTACCAGCATCCATGCTGGTCGTGCAAGCGGGTACTAGCTAGGCCCAGCAGCTGCAGCAGTAATGCGGGAGGCGACTTGACACGGTGCGGCAGGGCGGAGGCGGCGTGCAGATTCACATTGGTAGCTGTAGAATCCCTTAGTGTTCAGCTGAATGAAATCATGCACTGTACGCAGCCAGCTTTCGGGACTTCCCCTAGATACAGTGAGGGCGCGCGTTGACAACAAAGGATACGAAGACAAGTGGCCATGATGATGATGTGATGGTGATGATGATGTCAGTGGTCATAATGATAATGATGATAATAATAGTAAGATAAATATCAGTATCATTATAATTCTTATCATTATTATTATCATTATTATTATTATTATTATTATTATTATTATTATTATTATTATCATCATCATCATCATTATAACAAAAAGAGGAAAAATGATAGTAATCTATGATAATGATAAATAGTAATATTGGTAAAAGGGTGGCCAACCACAAGTATTTTTTGCTGTGTTTTCTTTGCAAATCACTTCTTTGCAAAATTTTGTTATTATCTTGAGCTAATTTGTATTCCTGTTTTGATTTTCTTTCATTATTATGAGGAAGCAATGTCCTAGATAACTTTTGGACGTTTTCTCAATGTTCTTGAAATGTTCCAAGTTCGTTATTTGGACGTTTTGTCGAAACGTTTTCAGAACGTCTTTTTTTGGAAGGTTTTCAACGTATTTAAAATGTTTCAATGGATGTTATAAAAACGTTTTTTAAACGTTTAGAAAAACAATAATGAAAAACTTTCGGAATTTTTTTAAGGACCTGCAGAAAACCTTGTGGACGTTGTAGACGTCAGTAAAACTTTTTAAGAATATTCAAAACGTTCTGTGGATGTTCTGCGGACGTAAAAAAAAAAAAAAAACCTTTGAAAACCGTCTAGAATGTTTTCAAAAGTTTTAAGAACGTCTAAAAAAAAGTCTTATTACCTCTTCCATAACGTTTAGAGAACCTTTCATATATCCGTCTAGAACATCCAGAAAACCTTTTACGAACGTCTAATGTTTATTTTCTATTGGGTATCTAAAAACAATATACAGTTACAGCATGAGATTATACAGGCACAATCTGGGATTAATGTAGGCCTACCCTAATCCTAACCTGTTCCTTCCTACCACCTATATCTATGTTACATCCTGTTCCCATTATTCCTACTGATGAATCTGTATCACATTCTTTTATGCAAGTATACCAGCCAAATGTTGTAATGTATGAAGACATTGTTACTAAAAATTAGATCGCACACACCGCCTGCATCTATGTATGTTTATCCCCGCTCCTTTCAAGCAAACTAGATACAGTACAGGGCCATGCCCTTCGAATATGCACCGGCGCGCTACCATCCACCGCCCTGCATGCACTTCAAGTAGAATGTAACGAACCACCACTCCATATACGCCGTGAAAGGGCCGCCTTCAATTACTGCGCCTACATATACACACTGTCTCCACTTCACCCCGTCCGAAAAGCCATTGTCAACTGCTGGCAATACTCTTCGAATAAATGGCCACAAAACAAACTTCCTTTCGCTCTCCGAGTAAAGCCGCTTACGGACACTTTCCTAAAGCTGCAACCAATGCATGTTTATCCCAGTCCCCCTTGGTCCAAAGAACATCCCAATATTGACTTCTCTCTTCACAGCTCATGTCCCAAGACCGCCCTCCCTTCAGCGCAACATCAAACTGCTCTTCAAACCATAAAGACCACATATTCAAACCACCTGACAATTTACACTGACGGTTCCCATGATCCCTCCACTAACTGTTCTGGCATTGGAATTTACGTACCTCACTATCGTCATGAAATAAGTGAAAGGGTTTCACCCATCTCAATTTGTCGTACAGAACTGGTAGCAATTCTTCTTGCCCTATCATGGCTGGAATCCTCTCCCCCTCTCAGAGCTGTTATTTTCTCAGATTCTCTCAGTGCCTTGACACTTTTGAATAACCACACCTCAAATATCCTTGACCTTCCCAATGAAGTCCTTCTTAAATGCTCAAATCTTGTAATGAATGGGTGTGACATCACTTTAGCATGGGTACCAGCTCACTGTGGTCTAGCGGGCAACGAAAAAGCCGATTATCTTGCCAAACAAAGTTTACGTAAGAATATTACAATCAGTGTTCCTCTAAGTGTTGGTGATATACGACATGTAATTAAACATAGGTGTCTTGACGCTTGGAACGCGTTATGGCGCTCGTCTAAAGCCCCCGTCACACTAGAGCGTATCTAGCCAACGAATGCCCAGCGGATCCGAAAATTTGGAGATACGCTCACATCCGCTGCTCATCGTTCGTGACCCGCTTGGCGTTCGCTGTATCCGTTAGCTGTTCGCAGAGATTCGCAGAGATCCGCCGGAGACAAATTTTGATTTTGGACATGTCCAAAATCTTGAGCGGATGACGAACGGAATGACAATACGCTTTGTGGTCGCTTAGCGCCCGCTGATCGAAAGTTGTGGTCGCTCTGCGTTCGCTTCTCATTCGTTCGCCGTTCGTCCAAATTCGCACAGCAAATCTGGACAGCACAGGTAGCATTTATCAGTTGGTCATCAGAAATGGAGGACGCTCAGAGATTTCAGATGCAATATCTTCTAGCTGTTCATCAACATGAGTATGACCTAAACCAGCTGGCAATCGCCAAATACATCCAAGACAAGAGAAAACGGAGGAGAGGAAAACATCGAAGAACGATGTGGACCAGGGCCTGGATCCGAAGACGAGGGCGGTTCGGGTTGTATAATCAGCTTCTCATCGAACTTCCGGGATATTAAAGTCCCGGCGTTTGCCTCTGGCTTTTTTTTTTCGCTGAAGGTCCAGGCTAGGAACAGTTGGAGGCACCAGACGTAATGGAGGATGTTGGACTCCCCACATCATCGTCAACGTGATCATCAGAAGGAACACAGGAATCTTGAGAACTGTCGAGGGTAATGACATCAGCAGCACTTGATGGTGACTTCTCCTTCCTTCTTTTGGGGGCCATTCTCACAATCACAACGTTACTCGACACTGTCACTACTCAAAATGATTTGGGAAAATGTGCGTCAGTCGAGATCCGTCACGTGACTGCCGCAGTATCGCTCTGCATATGTTGGGCATTCGCTCCTCATTCGCTTTGTCCGCTCAGCATCCGCTGGACGGACTGTACGCATTCGCTTTCATTCGCTACTTAATCCGCTCGTAACACGGTTAGCATATGCTCATCATTCGTTAGGCGAACGTTCGAAAACGACGTTTTGCTTGCGGATTCGAGCGGATTCGAGCGTATCTGGATTTTGCCAAATTTTGCCCATCCGCTAGGCATTCGCTGATTTATACGCTGTAGTGTGACGGGGGCTTAAGAAAGGACGCCATCTTTTCAACATCCAACCCTGTGCCTCAAACACCTTCACCTTTGAAAGTCTGAATAGACGTGATGAAATAATAACTCACCGACTCCGCATGGGCAGAGCCAGATTAGCAACTTTTTATCATATTATCCGTAAGCATCCCACTGGTCTTTGCTCAATATGCAATGCACTGGAAACCGTGGAACATTATCTATTACACTGCAAACAACACACAAATCAACGTACAAATCTCATGCGTGCTATCCATAAGCAATCACTAAACATCTCTGATTTACTCGCAAATCACAAAGCTCTGGACGCAGTTATTGCCTATGTCAAGGAAACCAACAAATATCACAGTATTTAAGATTGCATAACTTTGCTGTAGCATGGACTTTGCAAAGTCTTGCAGAATGTACATGTACTTTATCATTTTGCAAACGTAGATTTCAAGATATTTTGTGAGTCGTATTATATGTTATTATGCATTATTGGTATTATCAATTACTTGTTTATTAATAATGTCTCCCACGTTGCTGTGGAATGCATTTGAAGAGGTATGTACATGTATCATACATCTTCATAAATAATTGCGAGTTGCCTATACACACGTCATGTTGGCATATATCTGCTTATCAATGATATGTGGGTTTTTGTGTTTGTTTGTTTTGTTTTGTTTTGTTTTGTTTTGTTTTTCTTTCTTTTTTTCATGCTTGATTGTGATAAATCTCACTTATGTTTTATTTAGTCTCGTTTTCCCCTTCCCAGTACACAGGGGAAGGACTTTCATTCTCCCCTATCCTCAGCGTAGACCTTCACGACATTCGCAGCGGACATCGCTCTCCGGTCCCCTCCGACAACAAGCCCACCTTTGAATTGGTCAGCCGTCACGTCGAGGCCTCCATCCGTCCACCTCGCCTATAGGTGCCGGAATCTGCAGCAAGCGGGTTTGGGGAGTCACTCGCAGCTGCAGATCCCGGCATCTCCCTCAATGGGTCTCTATTATATAAAATATATTCATGTATATTGTCTTACGTTCCTTGCGTGCGTTTCCCTAGCAAGAACAGGGGATCCTTTCGTTCATATACCTATAGTGTAATTTTATAAATGATACACCTTTCATCATTTTTGTGGTGAGAACAACTTAAAAATATTTGCTAATCCCCTTTCGTATGAGTCGCCTGCACCTAATTAATACTTTAAATCTGTGGTTTGAATTTATTTTGAAGATTATTATGACTCCCACTTTCTGGCACTAAATTGTACTTTTTATTTTTTGGGGCTTGAAGCCCGCAGGTATACTCATACGTCTTTGATTCCAGGATTATATCTGTATCATATTTCTCCGTTGTTTGCTGCAAATATTTTTCTGTATCAACGCCTTAGAGCTCCTTGATATAAACACTGCAAATATTTTTCTGTATATGCAAGTATTTTTCTGTATCAACGCCTTAGAGCTCCTTGATATAAACACTGTATATATATTTTTTTTCTTCTTCTTCTTTCTTTCGAAACAATGATACAGTTATAGTAATTTTATCTATTTTGTAAAAAACATATCATTGTGTGTGTGCTCTATTTAAATACTGTACATTATTTTGGGTTGAACCATGATATGGATGTGTCTGTGCGTGGTTGAAGGTGTGTGTATGTGGTTGAGTGTGTGCACGTGGATGAGTTAGTGTGCGGTACACGCGCGCGTGTATTGTGTAATTATTTGAGTTTGTCTGAAGAATAATATGAGGTATTCATCAATATCATATGAGCTCCCTCGTGGAGACGTAATGAGCTCCTTTATGGAGACAATATGAGCTCCCTCGTGGAGACTTTATGAGCTCCTTTGTGGAGACAATATGAGCTCCCTCGTGGAGACGATATGAGCTCCCTCGAGGAGACTTGGTATGCATTTAATATTCTTGTTTATATCTCTTTAAGATCTATAATGTTTGTTTTATGTTATAAGTGCTGTCTGGGGCAAATTATTTGTATAGGGCCCCATTTCTCTCTCTCTCTCTTCTTTCGATCTTTAAAATAACAACAACAACTATGTATTCATCTTATGAAAAACCAAAGAGTGGTGGGGAGGAGAAAAATCTCTTTGTGAAAAACTAATTAAACTGCAACATTTATTTAAAAAAAAACAATCAAAGGGCATGATTTTCAAAAATGTCTCTTTTAGAAGCTTTATAACCCTTAAATGTGGAATTTCCCATATGATGTTGGGGCAAATATCATCAAAAACACATTTATGATGTTACAAACTCAAATACAGTAAATATCTATGACGGCTCTATTATTATACCCGCTCTGCAACCCGCTCTTGATCCTGACACTTTGGCGCCCTCTATGTTTATTGTTGTACAACGAATACACATCATCAGCTGTTCATGACACATTTCATAACAAACGAATCCAAAGTCTAAAGACTGAGTGAGAGCAGACTATCATTCTGTCGGTAAGGCAAGCTATTTACTTGTGAAATTGCTAATGCATTGCCAATATGTGATGTGAGTCCTAACTCATCCTAACCACGACGTTTCTCTTAGAATATAGTTAGAATTAGAGCTGTCTGCTTAACTTCATGAAGGAGGCAGCAGGAGGCGTGTCCACTCTCGCAAACACAAAGCCCTTTGATTTCCACCCAATAAAAATTTATAGTCCCACATATTGCGATCAGTGTCCTCGTAGCTCTACCCGTTTCCTGTTCAGACGGCCGACGGGCAAGTTTGAGTTTTCAGTTTATTTTATTTCACCACGGGTCACTTACTTCAGCCGATGGCTGTTCTTCTGTGAGTCTGTGAGGTACATGTCCGTGATGTTACAGCCAAGAAAAGTCTCACTAACGTAAAGGCGCAAAGCTTTATACATGCGGCTTTCTGTTTCTGTTCAGTGTTTGAGTTCTGCTTCTGCCTGGTTCCGTCGGTATACTCAGAATTAACTGTACTCCAACGTTCTGCTGTTCTCGATGTAAAAAAAAAAAAAAAAAAAAAAAAAAAAAAGCAAAAAATTTTAGCACATGCGTTCATTGTATCTGTTTTATAAGATTCTGTCAATTTCTAGCAGTAACATCAGTCCGGGAAATCCGCTTGCTCATGAGGCCTGAGAGGGGGGCTCCGGCCAACATCCCTCCTCCTCCTGCCATGAGCCTTGCATGGCCCCGCGGCACATAGGGAAAGGCGTCATTCAGTGCTTTCTGGCATTCTGCGCTACATTCGGTTTGCCAATTTGGCGACACTATTTTGTGTGTGTGGGGAGCTCATGAAGTCATGTAGGCCTACGCACAATGTATGAATGAAGCCCTCGGGACAATATGCTCATTAGACATGAGGCTCCCTGTTCACTTTGAATATTACCCGTCGACCTGTCTCACATCTGACATATAAATTGTCACATGTCTATCTGTCTGTCTTTCTCCCCCTTCCCATTCTTTTCTAATGGATGCATAATTCGTGTATGACAGCCGGACTGTACTAATACGGTACTGGTTGAGGTGAGGATTCAGGTTTATTACATTTCCAAGTGAGATAATGAGAAACCTAGTCTTACTTAAAATATGAATGAGCATGTAATTTTAAGAAGGATTCAATGCTTATTTGATGAAAATTGGTTTTCAAATGGCTGAGATATCCAAAAAAGTGAAAATGATAAAAGGCGACAGGCCATGCCTTATATTAGGATCTCACTGTTTCACCTTGTTTTTGTTCTAAGCCCTTTCAAAACCAATTTTCATCAAATGAACTTTTAATTCCTGTAAGAATTGCATGCTCTTTGACATCTCATCTCTAAGAGTAGTTTCTGAATATCTCGCAAAACGTTAAAAGCTTAATCCTCACCTCAACCAGAACTGTACAGTCCTTTTAAGTTATTTCATGTTAAAGGACAAATCCACCTTCATAGACATGTGGATTGAGTAAATGCAGCAATATTAGTAAAGAGCATCAGTGAGAGTTTGGGGAAAATCAAACAATCCCTTCAAAAGTCATATGCATTTTTGAAGTTTCTGCTCAGTCACTGCTGGATGAGAAGACTACTAGAGCTTGTGATGTCACATATATGTAGAAAGATATGAAGAAAATATTTATACAGAAAATTCAACATAATATATTTTCACTTTTCTTGCAGTCCGTTGAAGACGAGTCCCGAGTGTACTTGGGCAAGGGTCTATGGGAAATGTGTGTTGTAGGCAATTCAGTCTGTCCTCAACTGAAAAGAAGAAAACTTGATTTGCCTCTTTCAGAAGGCAGGAGGAATGATATTTAATACTCTTAACATATGTCAGTGACAAGTTGAAGAAATGTAGGTCCTACAATTTTTTTAAAAATTGTGAAATTCTCTTGATATTTTCCTATCATTCTACTCGTGTGACATCATACACTTTAGAATTTTTTTCATCCAGCAGTGACCATGCAGATATTTTTAAAATTCATAACTTTTGAAGATATTGTCTGATTTTCCCCAAACTTTTGCTGATGTGTTCTACCAATATTTCTGCATTCACTCAATCCACAGGTATATGAAAGTGGACTTGTCCTTTCTGGCATGCAACATATTTTGTACTCTTTTATACAATGTATCAACTCAAGTGCATAAGCGTATTTGATGTTTCTGTTCTCTACAGGAAGTGAAAAATCGGCTACAATAGTTTCATCCAGAGACTGGCCTGCGGTTATTTCATGATGGACTGCTTCCGTGGCCAACCCCAAGTGGTCCTCCGACCAGGTTCTATCCAGGCCCAGGGCTTTCAGTCCCTTGGAGAGCAGGAGGCCCGCCCTGTCAGGATAAAGCAGTCTCGTCCCCTCCCCCCATGGCTCTGGTACATCATTGCCAAATCCCTCGGTATCAAAACACACCCGAAGGACAGGCCCATATTTGCCCTGTTCCTATACCTTCTCACTCTCTTGAGCACTGTAGGCTACGTCATTGCCAGCACGTGGTACACTGTCAGCGACATCGTCTCGCAGAATACAACATTTGATTCGCTCAACGGCACTGTCAATATCCTGATGGCGCTCATGTTCTGCTCAGTGACTGTCTACGCAAACAACCTTGCCTTCCGACTCTTCACCAACCGCCTGTTTGTGCAGAGCGTTCGCCTTCACACCAAGACCTTTCTGAAGATGAATTCTGCTGTTGTGATAGGCTTCCTTGGACTGACTTTTATCGGTCTGTACAACTATGACAACAGGCACTTGTTCCATGACGACACATGTAACTCAGTCGCCATTTCACCCTGGATCTGCTTCATTCAGTACCCTTGTCTAGTGGGTTTAACTGCATTTTCTTTCCTCTGGAACATGCTGGTGGCTGTGGCTTGTCTTTCTGTATGCCGCACCCACACAATCAGTGAGTACATTTGTTTCAGAGTACCCTTTTTTCTATGTCAAAATCTCAGTCTTCAAAACTCTTTGTAGAATTCAAATGAGATTTAGAATGCAGTCATTGCTTATACATGAACCGTACAAGTATTGGTATATTGGCCTGCCATTTTGAATTTGCAGGTTGAAGACTGCTGTGATATCTAATTACTCCTTGAGTATAATACTAGTTCATGCATTATTTTGTTTTGTTTTGTTTTGTTTTGTTTTGTTTACTTTTTTGTCATTATGATTGTAAATATTAACATTAGAAATGGTATTATCAGTTTTATTATTTTGACACATAAAACACAATAAATGATGACTTCACAATTTTGAGAGATGTACTGTTTTCTACAGCAGAATTACACACTACCATAATTAATTTTGCTCACATCCTAAAGGATACACAGAGAACGCAAATTTATTTCATGTAGAAAGTCTGGGTGGACAGCAAGCTATCAGAATTACGCTCACTTTTCTCTAGGTGTTCGCCACTTTCTCTTGGAGCTTGACGAGGATGCGATGATCTGTCACATCAGTAACTACCACCGGCGTTGCGCCAGACGGCATCCCACCATCAGCATCGCTGAGGATCAGGTGGACGGGACTGCCACTGCCATCCTCAACGACAGCCTTGGTGCGGCCAGGCACCAACAGATTCCCCCTTCACCCACATCTGAAGAAGTCATGCAAAGTCTTGAAGGTACACTGCCAGAAATATAAATTATTGAAGTGATATACTTTGTGTGTCTTCCATACAAGGTTAATGATTTTGAGTTGAAAGATAGAAATTGTTTAAAATACAAGTACAGTATATTTCAACAGGATCAAATACTGATGTTTGTCCTCTTTGACTTTTAATCACTGATTACCAAATATAGCATCTTCAGAGAATTTTGAGGCAGCAGTGTACTATGGTTAGCTACATACAGTGCACTCCCATTATAACGAACACAGTTATAACAAAAATTGGTTACAACAGAGTAAAAATTCATGTCCCAACATTATCCGTTCTATATCTTTTCATTGTTTATTTGTTCAGTTTTAATATATTTCGATATAATGAAAGAAAACTGCTGGTCCTGAGGATTGTGTTATAATGGGAGTCCACTGTATATGACTCTGCTTCACTAAAAGCCACTAAAAAGTCACCAGATAAGATATATTTTTTGTGGAATAAATTTCATGATCTGAAAGGGTAGATTCTTCACTTAATTACCTCCACCAAAGGAGGAGGTTATTTCCGTTACCATTGGTTTGTTTGTCCATGTGCAAAAGTTAACAGATTTGGATGAAACTTACAGGAAAGGTTGAGAATGACACAAGTAACAAATGATTAGATTTTGGTAGTGATCTGAAAATTTTGGGGGAATTTATGATTTTTTATATTTTGACAGGTAGGGTCAATGAATTTGGGAGTTCAAGCTGCACATTTTTGAGGTTTACAAATGCGCACTAAAGTGCATGCTCTTGTTTCTGCCAGGGCGAGGCGCGCCGCGCTGCTGAGGGTTTATGACGTACCAAAGGCTTCTATATATTGGAAAATCAGGCGATTTTCAGCATGTATACCTATGGGTGGAAATCACTGCTCTTTATGGAAGAGCCCAAAGAGCTTTACCCCAGTGATGGAGAGGAGAAAAAATCTCTTTGGGAAGAGCAAGATCACCGGTGGAAACTGCTTGGTGGAGGTCTGCGCTCTCAGAGTGCTTTTCTAGTTCTTCACTGTAATGATAACTTGGAATAATTGAATGCACCAAGCCAACTGTTAAGAAATGGAGTGATGGAAAATAAAAAATAAAACATTTAGCAATCCTCCCACCGAAAAAAAAAAGAAGAAACTTTAAAGTCATGTTTTTATTCAAATGCACTGAGTTTAACTTTTGTGTGGAACAAACAGATAGTCACCATACGCCACCATTATGAAGTAATTACTAGATAGACCTAACACTTGGTATGTTTCCTCATCAACAATGTTTAGTTCGGATCGTGCTAAAGTATCAAAACTGCTTTTGACCTCCCACACTTCCCTCTCCTCATCCCACATATCACCATTACTCACTGTAAGATTGATGCTCCACATAATGTATGGTTCCTGATGAAGTGTGTGCAAACTTACACTACTGCACTTCCCTCTTGTGACAATTCTTCTAATCTATTATGCTCTGCCATTCACAGCTCCTTCTTATCTCCATTAGCTCACCACACCATATCGATAGACACCCTCCTAACAGCTGAGATCTTATGATCAGGCTCTGGCCCTTTTTGACATCCTTACATACCCACTATTCATGGAGAAACTGCATTTTCTCAGTTGCATGTCTCCAATCTTGAGAACTATCCCCACACCACTTCCTCGAAACCGTTCCACAAACTGATGTTCAGTTGAATAGAATATATCAATGATGGGGGAATTTCCCTATGCATACATGTACCATGTATGAAATGTGAATTTAGCAAATGCTGGAAGATTGGTGATACACTTAGTAAAAGTTTGAGAAAGAATAGACAATTTACTCAAAAGTTGTGAATGTTTTCAAGTTTCGAAGTGATATGAAGTGTTAATGGTTATGAAAGATGTAGTAGGGTATGAACACAAGTGAAATGTTGTACTCAACAGTGTTTAATTTCCACTCAACACTGTCTAACTTCCATGTGCACAACAGGGGGGCATTTCATGAAGTGTTTTTGTTGGATATTTTTCTGACACACTGTTACAAGCTACTGAAATCCTTGCACCTGACTGGCTGAGATCAAATTGGTCCGACAACTTTGTCGGACAAAATGCTTCATGAAATGCCCCCCAGGTTTCTCTGAAAGACATTCCATTTTCCTTTTCCAAATGTTTGCAGATGAGTGGGATATGAATGAGCACGAAAGAAGGCGCATATCCGTGTCTCGGCTGCATCGTACCAGTGTTGGATTTGATTCTGTCGATGCTGATCATTCCAACCACGACGTCTGGGCTCATCTCCTCGCCTCAGGCTATGATGGCGGTAGACAAGGAAATAGCACAAATGTGAGGTTCTGCAATTTTCATAATGTATTTCTCTTCATGGATACAGATTTATGCGACCCTGCATCACAAAACCAACAAAAAGTCACCAAACATGGATTTTTAGTTATCAAAGTGCATATCGTCGCTAGGGTGACAAAACCTTGTATCTGCAATTTTGGTGAAAATGACTTTTTTGGATTAATGGTCAAATAATGGGTTAAGTGATGTCCTGTCCAAATCCCAACTGTCTTACTCCAGAAATGAAGCCATCACAGCATGTCAAAGGAAAGGTTATCCTATTCGCCACAGTGCTTTGGCCGCAATGTTTTTTGGCACTCCTGAACATTTGACTTTTTGTAGATATGAGGTCTTGTCGCCCCAGCGACGATTATTCTGAAGGACCAGACTCTAAGATTTAAAATGACCTACTGATAACTCAATTCAAATGGACTCCCCTACCCTAACTAAGTATTAAAAAAAAAAACACACACACTCATACTGGATAAGTGTGAACTGAGAAAAAAGGCTGTGAAGTACAGGGTCAAGTTGAGCACTTATCTTTAACAGGCCTTGCTAGCCATGTGATGAATTGGACAAAAACAGAATGTAGACCACCATACCAACAACAATGAGGGAAAATGCACTATCACCACATTCTGTCCTGTTATCAATGCCAATGTTCAAGGCAGTAGCATTTATCATTTCAAAAGTTATTAGAGCTGAAAGGGAAGAGTGTAAAGGATTTCTAACAAAAGAAAAGCAGCCTCTATAGTAAGACATACCTAATCACACTATTCTTCTGAAAAGGGTTGTAGAAAAACTGCTGAAAACACACTTTCCCATTCATTTTATGATCCCAAACTTAAGAATACTAGAAGATGAACAGCTCTTTCATAAAACATGATAAAATCGAGATTAACTTGGTTGCCCTGATTTTAACTTTTGTTTAGTCCTCTCATTAAATCAAGTGATGTTGATTTTTGTTGTTTTTTTGATAGATGGTCACAATTATTAGAATTAAAGCTTAGTCCACAAGTCCATACACAAACCATCACGATCATCTATTGAAAAACACCCAAACTCTAGAGTTGACCCATGTGTGAAATATTTCCACACCTACGTACCAGGAAACCAAGAACCCACAAAACCTTTTTGGGGCTTTGTGATGCAGTTTTACAATCAGCTGGGTGTGGAAGTCATTTCCTCTCCCATCATAAACTTGCTCAGAAACTCTGTACTAAATTCCATCCTTTTGTGGCGTAGGAACATGTCCATAAATTTAATGTCAGCAAACATCAAGACTTCACAACACAATTGCACTTGAAGGCTTTAAAGTTTTCAGTGTGCCAATTCAGTAACACTACATTGATTTCTTTGTTACCACAAAAGAGAGAGAGAGAAAAAAAAAAGGTGTGAAATGGTTTAAAGCACTGTTGTAAAAATTGATGATGGATGCTGCACCATTCAATAGTTTAGTGACTACACCATTCCGCAATGGAGTGAGTAGATCATGAGTCACAAATGCAGAGGATCTAGTGCACAGCGCGATGACGAGCAAATCTATTCAAAGTAATAAATCATCAGTCATGTGATGAAAGGAGATTGAGAGTTTACCTTAGGACAAATCATGGTCACACAGTGCAACTTGTCAAAGTTTGAGATTGATGGATTCCTGGTCAAAGTCTAATGTGCAGGGACGGATCCAGGAATTCGTTTTAAAAGGGAAGGCGCCTAAATTAAAAGGGATTCTCCCTCCTTTTTTCTTTTTGTTTCTTTTGTTTTAACAAAAAATAAAAATAAAGAGGGGGTGCATGCCTTGTGCACCATCCTCTGGATCCACAACTGAGCCCTTGAAATAATCTGCAAGGCCTGTCCCCCCCCCAAAAAAAAACAAACAAACAAACAAACAAACAAACAAACAAACAAAAGAAGAAAAAAATGTTTGGTAAATGGAAATGACAGCAATAATGACAGATCTATAATGTGATAAGAATTTCATTTTCTGTGATTATGTTGATGGTTCAGGATAGTAACTAAGATCAATGTAAAAAATTTCCCTGTACATGCATTATCTTTTAACCTGTTAAGGTCGAGTCCAGAGTATACTTGGGCAAGCGCCCTAGGAATGTGTGTTGTAGCAAAATCAGTCCATCCTCAACGGGTTAAGAAAGATCATACTAAGTCTTGTATTTATCAATCTGTGAACATGTTAAGTGAATTGTGGTGGACATGCCAGATGACTGATTATAATCAAAATGAACATTTTGGTAGTTGCTGTGTAAACCTGATACATTATTTCATCATCATCCTAACTTCAGGCACGCAGTGAATTTCAGTCTCGGATCGCCAATGCTGATGGTGTCAAAATCTTGGAAAATAAAGATATTCTGGAGAAGTACTGGAGACTACAGGTAAATTCTGGTGTAGATATTAGCTTGAATAGAGGTATTCTTATGATTAGTAATGTATACAGTCGAACCTGGGTACAAAGACCACACAAAGGAAACGTAAAATGTATAGTCATTTGTAGACATGTGGTCTTAATAGACAGGTTTGGTGCAAAAATAATTTTGTAATGATACATTGTATTTGTAATGCTCCAAACAACATGATTACCATGATGCTATACACAGCTTATACACAGGTCTGTAGAAAATCGTCAACATAATATATATATTTAAAAAAGAAGAGTGTTGGATGATGCCTGTGACCTTTTACACTGTATCAAATCTAACATTGTTTACATCTTGAGAATCTAAAATAGATTCTTAATGAATTGGCATTCACATTGAAACTGTGTGGTTGCCATTAGTAAGCCTTTTTGTCACTCTTTCACTTTCATTAAATTGGCTTTGACTTTGCATTTAGATGTTGTATTTGTTGTTGTTGTTGTTGTTTTTGCTCTGTACTATTTTGAATATCATTATCGTGTATTATTTCATCTTAGTATGGCATTATGTAGAATCAACTATGTTGGACCAATGCATTACCACTACAACTGTACTGTATCATTGTTTGTTTTTGTTTGTTTTTTTTTGACTTATGCACACATGTGACATGTGACATGTGCTACAAGTGTATGTATCACATGATTGAGGCTAGATGTGGTTATTTGTTAGCCTGTTTGTTTTTCATGTCTAAATTCATCCAAAACAAAGTACAACCGTGTCCAATATTCTTGTGAAACAGTTGAACAAAGTTGTGCCAGAAAAACATACACTGAAAAAAAAAAATGATCAAAGAAAGTATGGCAAAATAATCTGTGTTTCAGAAAGAATTCACTACATATTGTAAATCTCACTTGCTGAAGTTGATGGTTACAAGTGACCCAAGAAAGCGTGCAAATATGCGTGGATTAGTTGTCATAATGTGTCAGTGATAGCAATGTATACAATCAGTCTGGTCTAGTTTCAATGGATATATTGTATGTGTAGTATTTCAGTAATTTGTACTTAGCCAAGGATGTACAATCTTAGTTTTCATTGATAACTGAATATTTTTTTCTTTGATATAATGTTTACCTTTTACTTGTGGAATTCATATGTGAGGCAAGTTCAGCCATGAGACATGTTAATAATGCAATGTACTTTAATAATATAGGCCAACATATGACACATTTATGTATGACAATTTTTTTTTTTTCTTTATGATGAGACATAGTTATGTTTTATCGCTACTGCTTGAATTGAGAAATTTGGACATGGAAAATAAGAGGATTTGAAGAGACACCAGATTTACTTTAAAACACGGGATGTATCACCTGACCATGCAGTACTCACCATGGACCATCACACACACTCACACACATACTTTATGCATTTGACATAACAATACTCACATGCATAAAGTGTACTCGCATATAGATTTCTCAGTTGGACTCCTCTGTTTAACTATGTCTCCATCAATGCTTTGTTAGTTTCTGAAAGCCTACCATATAAAGAATGATTTTTTTTTTTTTTTTTTTTTGTACAGTTAAATGGGGTGAAGATTTGCTGGTCACCTCTGATTACATAATTTGTCAATTCCAGTCTTATTTTAAATACACATACAATGTAGTTTCATAGCAGTCAGGCATTACTTTTTGAGACTTATTTAGGAAATGCAGGATTCTCAGTGATACCCTGAATGAAAAAAAATGATTGTTCGCATGGATTGGGTATCCTCTGCGTGAATGTTAGTTAACCTTTCACCTGTGAACTCTGACCCCCTCATATCATTTCAGTGCCGGCTGCGAACCACCTCGCACTGCATCCAGCGCTGGCTCCTGAGTTGGATAGTGCTTCTCATCTTCTGGAGCGTGGTGTACCTGTTATACTGGATCAGCCACGAGGCGTCCATCATCGACATGTTCCTCTTCCTCCTCCCCCTGGCCATCCTACCACTCCTCTGTGCCGGTCCTACCGAGGTCAACGGGGAGGGTCACAAGGTCCCAAAGGTGAGCTGCAGTACTGATCCTCTGTTGTCAAGCCAGAGATTGTAATCTTTGTGATTGTAGTGTCCCTGTAGTTGTGGTTTTCAGTTTTTCTTCCATGGGGATACCTTGAACTTGCATGAGTCAGGATGTTTTATCATATCTAAGTTAGGTCTTTGATTTTAGAAATACATGTAGATTAAATCCTGATGCTATTTCATTTGTAAATATTTTTCTGAAAAAAGAACAATGTTTGGACATGTACAAAAACCTATTTGCTGAGGATAGGCAAAAACATATGATTGTATTAAAGCAGGAACAGGTCTTAAGACATTTTTTTTCTTGGGAGGTAAATAAAAATTAACTCTTTATGTGCCACGTTCGCATGGCCAACTCAGTCGACGGCTTGCCAAGTTCGCATATTCTGCTCAAACGCACAAACCCGCCAAACGGATAGTTATATCACCAAATGCCAATGTACAGTTTCTCACGATTCCAATCCTGTCACATGTAGCTTGCAAATCATGCAGTGATTAACTGTCAGGCAGTATTCCCTAGTGGATTTGCAAAGTAAATTCTAAGTTTCTTTCACTGTTTTTTGTGCAAAAGTCATGACGCTACAACAATGCAGATTCTGGCCATTTGAAATCGAATAAAAACGATAGATATGTCACTTAGCAGTTTCTCTACAACTTTGCTCATTGCATGTCAAAAGTAACAAAAATCTATGAAAGTTACATAGATTTGAAAAAAAAAAACCCACAATATTTTCTCAAAGCATGACTATGTTGCTGCCACAGAATAATGTGGCACTCGGGGGGGTTTACCATGGCACATAAAGAGTTAATAATGTTTTTGTACAAATTGAATGGAAAATTGCTCAACACCTAGATCACTCAGAGTTGCCAGTTTGTCTTATTCTTAGACTGTATGTATGAGCTTGTTTTTCTTGTGTCCCAAACATTTTACAAATTAAATAGGGGAAAAAAGGGTAATTTTTACTGTTTTTCACTGTATACCTCTCTCATTTCTCTGTCTTCATACAAAGTAACATAATATCAGATTGACATTTCCCTTTAACACAAAAAAGATAAAAAAGTTCTGAAAGGCCCTAAAAGTTTGTGCCACTGTATTCAAATCCTAAGTTGCCTTTTATCATAATATTGTTTCTTTCTTTGAAGGCAGAAGGGGGCTTATTTCTAGTTGTTATCGGCCTCTTCCCTTAATACTTTTCCTCTGAAAACAGGTGGCAAAGCACATGCAAGATGTGACTTCAGATAGTAAATTTTCCAACAAACAAATGCATTCTTTTTTTATAATTTTTTTTTTTAATCTGCCCCACAGAGCATCTGCCCAACAGATGAGAGACTGAAAGTTATCTCGTTCATCAAACAGTCACCAAACTAATGCATTCTTTTTTATTTGTTTTTAAATCTGCCCTACAGAGCATCTGCCCAACAGAGGAGAGACTGAAAGTCATCTCATTCATCAAACAGTCACCACTGTCCTTAACAGTGAGTCTTTCTGTATTCATTCTTCACAGAATGAAATTTGTAGTCATGCTTCGCCTGTGTGTCTGTCAGTCTGTTGGTCTGATTATTCCTCCATTGTGAAGCTTTTGTCTTTTCTTTCTTTTTTTCTTTGAGAGAGAGAGAGATTCTGTTGTTTTGTTTTTTGTTTCCATTTTAGATTCCATTTTGACCGAAAGGTGATTCAAGTAATGTTTTTAGTACGCCCTTCATACATCCCCAGACAAAGATAATGCAGCTGGGACATGTTTTTGTGTTTTGGTTTCAGACCAGGCACTGCCAGCTGTGGTAACTGAGCGGTTTCAAAAGAATATCACATTTTTCAATTCAATTCATTTTATTTTCATACTTCTCATTTGTGAACATTACAACAGAAACCAGACAAGTTCTTTTACCTTGTGAACAATGTGCAGAAAACAAACAATATACATGGTGATAACACAGTAATTACATGTAATGGTAACTGGTCAAAATCGAAATCGAAATGGGGTTGATCAAAGAGAAGTATGACGGGACCTACATGAAAGCTAGCTTGTTTGGCTGTAAGCCCTGAGTAATCAGTGTTAGTGAAAAAGAAACGGAGAACGGATAGAAGATAAGACCAGAATGATGATGTAAGGTTGCCAAATTTTATGTAATAAAAGAAGAAGAAAAAGAAGAAGAAAAACAAACAAACTATACATTGAACTTACTGTGACCGAGCCATCATTATTATACAGCCTACTTTGGTATAAACTATTGTTGCATTAAAACTTTCACCAGGATATGATCAGTAAGACACAAAAAGTAACATATACAACTATTAAGCCATTTGGTGCCTGCCGTCAAGCTCTGCATAGAAGGTTAGAGAGGAGTAGAGGGAAAGAGGAAGAGAGGGAAACGAAGTAGAATGTGGAATTGCTAATGATGAATTCAGAGAGCCCGATGGCAAGACCCTAAATGGAATCTGCAACGTGTTGACAAAATGTTTGATTGGACAATAACATACCACAGTATTACATAAGACATTAGGACTGTTCAGTGTCTGCAAAATATGCACTCAATACAAACTCTTTTAATTTACGTTTAAAGGAATATAAAGACGAGCAGCTTGTTATTTCGAGGGAGAGGTCATTCCAGTATCTAGGGCCCGTATACATTATCGTTTTTTTAGCGAAAATTGTTCGAGTACGTGGAAGGTGAAATGCGTCACTTTGGCGGGTAGGATAATTATGAATCAAATAGTTTTTTCTGAACATGCTAGTAAAAACATCCGGTAACTCGTTGGCAGAAAATTTGTACATGAATATGCCGACGTTGTAACTGAACAGATCTGATATTTTCAGTATTTTATTTTTCAAAAATAAATCATTTGTGTGGGACAAATATCCGACATGGTTGATATTTCTGATGGCACGTTTTTGAATACGGAACAGTATATCAAGAAGATTTCTAGTTGCATTCCCCCACACAAGAATACCATAATTAAGGTACGGAGTAATCAAAGTAGAATAAAGATTAAGCAGAATTTGACTTGGAAAAACACTCTTAAGTTTATTAAGAACACCCGTATTTTTAGAAAGAATATTACTTAAATAACTAACGTGGGATTTCCAAGATAAATCACTATCAATAAAAAGCCCTAAAAATTTTATACCATTGACTTGATTTAATTCAGTTTCATTAAACTTAATATGAAAAGGAAGGGTTTTAAGACTATTGCTAAAAAGCATACAATGAGTTTTATCAATATTAAGTGACAATTTGTTGGCGTATATCCAAGATTGCACAGATTTAAGTTCTTTATTGACTGTGTTAACAAGAGTATAAGGATCTCTGTGTGTAAAAAACAGATTGGAGTCGTCAGCAAAACATATGAAGGAAAGAATTGGCGAGGAACTAGGAAGATCGTTAATGTACAAAATGAACAATAGTGGGCCAAGTAAGGAGCCCTGTGGAACACCACATGAAATTAACTTTAACTGAGAATCACGGTCATTTATACTCACAAATTGTTTTCTGTTTGATAAATAATCTCGAAACCAGTCCAAAGCCTTCCCACGTATACCATTATGTCGTAACTTGTAAATCAAAATATCGTGGTCAATTGTGTCGAAGGCCTTCGAAAAATCAAGACAAACTCCAATAGTGTGGGAGACATCATCTATAGCATGAGCAACTTTATGGATAAAAGTGAGTAAGGCATGGGTCGTACTGTGGTTTTCCCTAAAACCAAACTGGGAGTTACAAAAAACTTCACACTTTTCGAGAAATTTGTGTGTGCGCGTATATACCAACCTTTCAAGAAGTTTTGAAAATGAAGTTAACAAAGATATAGGGCGATAATTTGTCACAGATTCTTTTTGTCCTTTTTTAAAAATTGGTACTACTTTAGCTATTTTCATTTTTTGTGGAACTATGCCAGTAGATAACGATAAATTAAAAATGTGTGTTAATGGTATAACTATTTCATTAATGATGTTTTTAAGGAGAAAATTGGTGATTCCATCACATCCAGAGCTTTTCTTAGTGTTCAAGTTTTGCACGATATCTTTGATTTCTTCTTCAATTACAGGTTCAAAAAAAAGAGACTGCTGATTCTGGTCTTTTAGAAAGTAATAAAAATCAGTATTTGAATGCGGAATACTGCTGGCAAGATTAGGTCCTATGCTTACAAAGTATTCATTGAATACTTCTGCCACATGCTATGTGATTAATGCATGAAGTATGTGTGTTGACAACTGTGTGATTGATATAGTGTGTATCATTTTAAATCACGATTAGAGGAAAAATAACAGTTCAATGCATGTGAAGCAGAGGGTGTGACCAAAGAGAGGGTATGACAGGGGTCATTGTCATAATTTTCGAATAACAATTTTGTGTGTGTGTTTGTTGGCACATGTGTGCCCATTTGTACCAGCACATAATGCATCCTCAGATGCGTAGTGATTGCGAAATATGTTTACACATCCTGCTGTCATTGCCCTATAATGATGAAAGAACAAAATAGTGCATTCTCATATTTCATGCCAGTGTTCAATGGTGGGAATTCCCAACGTCATCATGACAAGGTTGATTCATTGTTATGGCTCTGTTCTTCTGGAATGTTTGCATATGTGTGGCTTTTGTGCTTGTGTATTGTTCCTTAGAGACTTGAGTTACATTTTTGTTTGTACACGATTGTATGTGGTTTTTTTTCCTTCACAAAGGTATTTTATTGCCGAGGGAAATGTCTCAACAGAAAGTAATCTGAAATACATTTATGTCAATTTTTCGCATTTTGTAGGGGTATTAAGTGATAGAATGGAAAGAGTAATCATGGACAAAAAAAAAGATATAACTGCAGCAACAGCATATAGACAATTCTTCCTTTGATATGTAGCTCTCCGAATCTGGATGTGTTAGGCACTCTAATTTTTGTTGAGCCCACCGGAGGTGAGGGGAGACTCCGTCCATCCGTCCCTCCGTCCGTCGTCTGTCCGTAACGCTACAAAAACTTGAATAACTCTGTACTCTGGGCTTCAATTTGAATCAAACGTGGAGGGAAGAGTGGTCATACAAAGTTTTACCTTTTACCAAGTATGAAGGTCACCTCAAGGTTAAAGGACAAGTTCACCTTCATAAACATAAGGATTGAGAAAATGCAGCAATATTAGTAGAACACATCAGTGAAAGTTTGAGGAAAATTGGACAATCGATGCAAAAGTTATGAATTTTTAAAATTTTTGTGTTGGAACCGCTGGATGAGGAGACTACTACAGCTTGTGAGTCATATGCGTACAACAGTATTTTAAAGAAAATATAAAAGAAAATTCAACATATTTTCACTTTTTTCGCATAATAAAAGAGCAATTGACTTGGCCTCTTTCTAAAGGCAGGGGGAATAATATTACCCATAACATTTACCGGTAACGAGTCAGGGCAATGTGTACTTTTTTCAAAAGATGGAATTTTGTGAAATTCTCTTTATATTTTCCTTATATTGTTGTACGCATGTGACATCTAAGTTATTCATACACTGCAGTAGTCTTCTCATCCAGCTGGTACTGCACAAAAACTTCAAAAATTCATAACTTTTGAACGGATTGTCTGATTTTCCTCAAACTTTCAATGATGTGTTCTACTAATATTGCTACATTCTCTCAATCCTTATGTTTATGAAGGTGAACTTGTCCTTTAAAGGTCACAGGCAGGAGTCAATGAACTTTTAGGGCCCAATGTTAAAGGGAAGATAAACCCCAAGAGCAATGTGGATTGAGTGAAAGCAGCAACATTAGTAGAACACATCAGTGAAAGTTTGAGGAAAATCGGACAATCGATGCAAAAGTTATGAATTTTTTAAAGTTTTGGTGTTGGAACCGCTGGATGAGGAGACTACTAGAGGATATGACGTATGAGTGGACAACAATACAAAGAAAATATAAAGGAAATTCAACAAAAATTCACTTTTCTAGAATCGTGAAAGAGCAATGGACCAACCTCTTTCAGAAAGCAGGGGGAATAATTGCTACCCTTAACATATGTCAATATCAAGTTGATGGAATTTGTAATTTTCATGAAAAATGGATTTTTGTAGAATTTTCTTTATATTTTCTTGGTATTGTTGTCCACTCATACGTCATAACCTCTAGTAGTCTCCTCATCCAGCGGTTCCAACACCAAAACTTTAAAAATTCATAACTTTTGCATCGATTGTCCGATTTTCTTCAAACTTTCACTGATGTGTTCTACTAATGTTGCTGCTTTCACTCAATCCACATTGCTCTTGGGGTTTATCTTCCCTTTAAGTGTTTAGGGCACGTTTTGATTATGGGTCATAACTTTTGATCCGTAAGTCTTTATGTGACCAAACTAGGATGGTAGATGTACCTTGGGGAGTTGATGGTCACCACAAGGTCAAAGGTCACAGGCAGGGGTCAATTAAAGTTTAGGGACCCAATGTACTGTGTATTTAATTATGACTCCTAACTTTTGATCCATAGGTCCATTTGTGAACAAAATAAAGAAAAAATGTGTTGTACACTTGTGGGCGAGACACATTGCGGCACTTGCCTTGTTTTACCTTTAATTCTTGGGATACAAACTTTTGTTTATGAACTAGGGATGTGTACACTTGTATGCACATTGAACACCAAAGTACTAGCTAGTATTCATAGATCCTATCAAATTCTGTCTTATAATAATGTCTTGAATGATAGTCCAAGTGTCACATTGGCGGCCTCAAATAATACTCAATCACACTCGTGCCATTCACTTTAATGTACAATTTAATATAAGCATTTGTGGAATATTTACAGGACTGAAATCAAGGAGTTGTGACCAACATAAAATGCAAAATCAAAATTCTGAGTGAGATAATTTAAATTACAATACTCTTATATTCGACAACCAGGTGAACGGGACCCTGTCTTGGTCCGGTTCCACCTGTAATTTTGGCTTGACACTTGTTCAGAATAATTATACCAGCTTCGCTATCAATACGTTATCCCTGACAATACACTATCTGCTATCAAGCGCAACACTATTTGGTTCACACCACCGTAGTGCTGATCCTGAGATGACCAGCCTGCACGCACGACGGTTTACCGCGGTTATAACACTTGTCTTCAATTACACTGCTTCCGTTTACATCCGGGTTCTGAGCTAACCCGCAATTATCATGAAGTGTATAAATACCAATATTCGAATTATGTGCACATTATTTTCATCTTTTTACCAATTTAACATGACCTTCCTCTCTCTACTTCAGCGACACTTCCACGTCATAGCCAATCATATCTACAGGGTGTCATGCACCCGCCAGGTTCATCGCTCACCTGCGTTGTCCACAGAGTCACATTAATTGTCAAACTGTTCGCTTCCAGATGAACTGATTCGTGGGTGGAGCGTCTTTATATGCGAGGTTGCTGTTCCAGCTCCAAAGTGTCGCGAGGGACCCGCGTTCCGTATTCGCTGGCGTCCAAAGTTCTCCCTAGCGAGGGGCGGGCACAGTCGCTCTGCTGCGAATGCGTCGGCCTGGGAGTAGATTCGACCTCGGCCTCGGCGCCATCTACAAAATTATTTAAATGCAACATATACCAATGGGGTGTGTTCTAACCACACACACAAAAAAATTATCAGCTTAAAATCCTGACATCACAGTGAAAATTTGAGAACTGCATTATTATCCAATTAACATACAAAATTCACATAATGAAATGTTTCAAACATTGGAAATATAACAGTGCATAGCTTATCAAACATCACCGCATCGTTTTCAAAAACTGTACACCATTATAATATACTTTATCACTTATTCACGGGGTTCTCCGGGGCTATATGTGGTGCCCTGAAACACATTCACATCCTTTTACACGACAAAGCAGAAATCAAATCGCAATTTAACTTACCAATGACCGGTGTAATATAACCAAAATGCCTCTTCTTCTTGGCTACTGGAAGGCTGCAAAGGCTGGCAGCAAACAAAATCTGAACTCAAATCAGCCAGTATACAGGCTGACGGTAAGGTGGACGGACGGCTCCTGGCCGCAAACAAAATTGGGCTTAGACACAAAATTATCTTGCCAACTGGCGCCTGGGTGTGGCAGGTTGGTTTCCTGCCATCACGGAGCTAACTCAATGTTCTCTCGGTGAAATCAAAATGGTGTCTGCCACGAAAAGATCCAACTCTACTGTTAAATTGCTACTCGACTACGACACTCCTTTTCGAGGCATTTGGAATATTTGATACAACTAAAAGGACTTGAACGAAAACACCTATACAGCACTCTCCCGGAACTGGAGCTATTTCCTGTCTTTTCTTTCTACATTAATTGACATGCAAAAATAAATGAACTCCTCTCGGTCATCGATGGCGCGACTTGCAAAACATTTACACCTGTCCTAGCACTTTCTCTCTCTCGCTCTCGCTTTCTCTCTCGCTCCCTCACTCGCATTCTTTGTCTCGTTATCCCTACACGTAAACAAGTTTGTCTAGTTGAATGACCGATAGGTGATGTACATAAGACAACCTGGAAATGCATTTTCAATGTGACACCAAGTTATTTTCTAATTCTGCAACTTTACATTTGATGTTTATAGGATGCTTCTGCGAAGCAGCCCAATGTTTGGCTGACGATGCAAATCAATAAGATTATGGAAAATATCCATTCATGAAGGACTTGACGTGAGTGAAGTTCCCAACAGACAAAGTTTAGCGGAGAGCGCAGAAAAATCTGCTTCGCAAGAAAGACTACTTTGACTTGAAGTCATACTTGCATATTTGTTCGTGACATTTCCAGAAAGGAATGTACGATCACAGATCCTACACTACAAAGGATCTTTGGTACGATCTTCCAGAAATGCAAAAGCAGGAGTATATGTCCCAAAAGCGATTGATCAGGTACCAGTATTGCGAGGTGATATCGCCTGATACTGGCTATTTTATGCGATAGGGAGAATTGCCAAAATTTGGTCTTGCCTCATTTGATATAGGGAGAGTCTAGTTTGAAATGTCAGTCATGATTTTAAGGTTTGGATTAGGGCAGTAGGCATGGTCTTAGTATGTATGTGTGTGTGGGTCAGTGTGTGAGACACAGCAGGAGGTTTCATGATCTGGAAAATATGACAATGTCAGGAAAGATAAGAGGGAAAGAGGGACCGGGAAAGGAAGCAGATGTCTGGCATGACAACATGGAGAACAGAGATCAGGTTAAGACATCAAGGAGCAGAGAAGATTGAGTAAGCTGAAACAGATTTGTGGCACACCATGATCACCTACCAGATGTTTCCAGATACAGCACCTAAAATTGATAATGAGAGAGAGAGAATATACACCAGCTGTGTGTATTATTTATACCAAAGTGTTCTACAGCTAGTGTCAGTGTTCTACAGCTCTAGATTGATACTCAAGTTTGTATTGCACAGTCATTAAATGAAATATTAAATTTATTTTGTGACTGTGTTTGTGTGTGTGTGTGTGCGTGTGTGTGTGTGAGCATGTGTTTCTCATGTGAGTACAGTGTATTCTCATTAACATTGAAAAGACCGGTAGGCAGAGCCAATATGTTCTTGTTGGGACTAGCACAATGTAGTACAGTGTCACCATGTAAATTTCAAGGTCATTAAACAGCAAGAAACAATTGAAATATTGAATTTCAGACATTGTGAGGATGCCTTTGCTTCTAAATCTAAAAGGTGTTATGTGCCCATGCACTGTAAGTAACTTGCAAAGATGTTTCATCAATGTATGAGTAATACCCCTAAACTTGACTGTAATGCAAAGTTTTACTTGTTTGTCACAAGGCAACAGCTCCTAGTTATGTATGCCAGGGTGATTTAGCCTGGCTTCCAGACCATCTGCCAGTACTATGTATTTTTGTTTTCAACAATATAGCGCCTTCTACAAAATGACAAAAGAAGTAGTCAGCTGAGCTTGCTGGTCATGCAGACACATTTGCTTTTTGCGTAGGGTCTTGAAACCAGACTAAGGTTATACCGTGAGGTAGTTTCCGAGAGAATAAATAATCCTAATATCCTGAAGATTAATTTGAGTATTAAGTATAGAAGTCCTTGGCATGGAAGCAAGTCATTAGGTGGACTGATAAGTGAATAAAGTACAGAAAAGAATAGCCATGATATCAACAGTAGGGAAAACTGGCACCTCGTCTACAACCACCCTGTCCACTGTCCATCTAGTCTAATGCCATCTCGTCTAAACTCACTTCGTCTACTACCAACTCGTCCACCAACCATTTTGTCTATATGCCAATTAGTCTAATTGTCATTTCGTCTACTAGCCATTTTATCTAATGTCCAATTTGTCTCAGTCACATTTCGTCTAACACCCATTTTGTCTATTGACCATTTCGTCTATTAATCATTAGGTCTATGAATAAAATAGTCTACAACTCATTTTGTCTAAAAGCCAATTGGTCTACAACCACCTTGTCTAATTGTCAATTAGTGTAATAACCAGTCAGTCTACTCCCAACTGGTCTACTGCCAACTGGTCTACTCCCAATTGGTCTACCCCAACTGGTCTACACCCAATTGGTCTACTCCCAACTCGTCTACTCCCAACTGGTCTACTCCCAACTCGTCTACTCCCAACTCGTCTACTCCCTACTCGTCTACTCCCAACTAGTCTACACCCAACTCGTCTACACCCAACTCGTCTACTGCCAACTCATCCACTGCCAACTCGTCTACTGCAAACTAGACTACTCCCAACTGGTCTACTACTAGTTATATATATATATATATTTTGTTATTTAAGTCTACTTCATCCAGTTTCTTTTTTCCCAGTGAAATAGGTTGAGCACTCTTTGTGCCCCATTTGGTTTAAATTTTTTATGTTCTAATTATGACATTTTTTTAAGGAAAAAAAGATAATGTCACAGTGTAAAAACTTGCTGTGTTATTTTTGTGGTGGATGTGTAATTTATATCAGAAGCAATCATGCAGCATTTATATGTCCAAACTTCAACACTCCATCCATTCAACTTTGATACACAATCATATTAAAGTATGGCAGGGTTTAATATGAATAGTTCATGACAGTGAGACGGACTGGACACTAGACAAAGTGGTATATTCATTATTCATGGAAATGATCAGTTTGGGTAAATTGTTGAGAGTAAAACTATATCAGTTGAGAGTACACCAATTGGGTATAGACGAGTATAGACCAATTGGGAATAGACAAGTTGGGAGTAGACCAATTGGGAGTAGACCAATTGGGAGTAGACCAATTGGGAGTAGACCAGTTGGGAGTTCGAGTAGACCAATCGGGAGTAGACCAATCGGGAGTAGACCAGTAACTGTTGGTAGTAGACCAGTTGGGAGTAGACCAATTGGGAGTAGACGAGTTGGGAGTAGACCAGATGGGTATAGACCATATTGGGTATGGACAAACTAAGGGTTGGACGATATGATAACTAGACAAAGTGAATGTAGACTAAATGACTTGTAGACGAGGTGGGAGTAGACTAACTAGTAGTAGACAAAATAGATATTAGACGACATGGCAAATAGACATTGTGAGTGTAGACGATTTGGCTATTAGATCAATTGTTTTGTAGACGAAATGCTTCTTAGACGAGTTGGGTATTAGACAGTACGGGTAGTGGGCAAAGAGACTATTAGATAATATGGGTACTGGACAAAACGAGTTGTAGACCAAATGGGTATTAGACGAATCGGTAATAGACGATATGCCAGTAGACCAATTGGAAAATAGACATAGTGGCTATAGACGAGGTCACTATAAACCGACCGTAGGGCCTACTTAAAGAGGAAATCCACCCCAAAAATAAATTCACCACCAAAACTACTAAAGAACAAATATTAGATCTGAAATATCTTGGTATGGGAACATGCTGTTAGATGTATCACTTGTATTATTTTTTTTTTCTAATTTCAAATATGACATTTATGAAAAAAATTGTGAGGGTAACATCTTCAACTCACATGTATTTGTATATTTATAAGGACTGTACAAAAATGTTTTCTGAAAAAAAAAAATCAAAATGTCTTAGCTTCCTTATTTCTCATCCAATTTATGTCATGTTTGTATCATTCTGTAGGGATAGTTTTCTCTTTCTTTTAAAGTTTTCTTCATTTTGGGAGTGGATATTCTAAGTGGTGACATACAGTAAGTTGCTTGCTTCCAGAGGGAGTGTACACACAGGGTGTGTAGAAGTCTGGTTTCCAGACCCTTTGCCAAGTGGACTCCTTTTACAAAATGCGCCCTCCGCGGCGACGTCACCGCCTTTATCAAAGGGCCTCAGCCCTCTGCAGGGCAAAATTTTAATCCACATAAACTTGCTCCAGTTTTTGACGTTGAGGGCATCAATATCCTATAGAGCAAAATAATTTGAGCAGAGGGTCTGGAAGCCAGACTAGGTGTGTAGGAATGAAGCATAATGCATGAGCTCTCGAGACCCTCATTCCATGACATGTGGACTCTTTCCTTCGTCGTTTAATGCGGTAGAAGGGAGTTAGATATCTACAGGAACCATAACCCAAAATGTTAATGTTTTGTGGGAACATTAATTTGTGAATGAGGCTTATGTTCATTGACTGAAAATCACAGCTAATCTTCTGCACTGTCATTTTTAGCCTACTGAATTTACTTCTTTTTTTTTAATGATAAATTACACCTTTAATTAGATTTGAAATTTCTCATTTTGTCCGATGATATTTGCACACAATTCTTCAAATCACCACTAATAGGATTTTTATGAAGATTTTTTTTTTTCAAGCCATGAAAGATTTGTGCTTAATGCTAGCCAATCATAATTTTGTCAATTTTCATGTGATTTTCATTTGTAGAACCCAGTGAAATGATCATCACTTTTTGAAAACTATGAAATAAAATGTGTTGTAGTAAGAAAAAAAAAATATGCTAAAAGCTATTAATGGCCAGATACCAGATGAGTACTACATAATTGACATTGCATGGTTACACACAAAAATACACATTCACGCTTACACACACACACGCACACACACATATATATAAACATACGTGTTGATAATGATACCCTAGAAATCCAGTCCTGGGGGGCGTTTCATCATCGAGTTCGTCGGAGGTTTTCACCGACAAATTTGCTATCAGCTAATCAGATGCAAGGATTTCAGTATCTTTTAACAGTTGTCAGTGTAAATCACTGACAAAAAGTTTCATGAAACGGTCCCCTGATCACTAGGTCTCTTTGTGAGATCTCTTGCAACAATGCTTGAGTAGTATACAATATACAGTGAATAACTTTCACTGCCCAAAAGGGTAATAACAGGGTCTGACAAAGTCTATACAAACCCACAAAGTACATAGGGGTCACCCACGAAAGTTTGTAACCCCTGTGGAGATAAGTCATATCTGTCAGTCCATCAGTTCGCCCATTCCAGATAAGTCCAGATCCTAAGCTCTAATTCAGTTGATCTGTATGAACCTTGAATACGCCTTCAAAAAAAAAAAAAAAAAGAGAAAGGTCATGCAGGATGGTTGGTGTCCCACACCTTCCTGTATGTGGTTGTTGTTTTTGTAGGTACGTGTATGTGTGTGTGATTTTTTTTTTCTTTTTTTATACCCCCGCCAAACGAAGTTTGAAGGGGGTATATAGGAATCAGCGGACGGTCGGGCGGTCGGTCGGGCGGTCGGTCCGTTGCAAATCTTGCGTCGCGAACTACTTCCTCAGTTTTCAACCGATTCCCATAAAACTTGGCACAGATGTGTGCCTTGGGTTGTAGATGTGCAAGACGTATTTTTTTGACAGTACCCACAAGTACGTTGCCATGGTAACGGCATATTATGGGCAAAAATGGGTACAAATCTTGCGTCGCGAACTCCTCCCACAGTTTTTGATCAATTTTTATGAAATTAGGTACAGACGTTCATCTGAATATGTTAATGTGCAAGACACATATTTCCGCAGTGGCAAAAAGTGCGTTGCCATGGTAACGGCATGTTATTGGTAAAATATAGGGCAAAATGCTTCATGGTAAAACTGCTTCATCAGTGTTCTTCCAATTCTCATAGAATTCATATTGAATGTTTGTCTTAGGATATAGGTCAGCATGACACATTTCTTGACAGTGACAAAAAGTATGTTGCCATGGTAACAGCTCACATATTATGAGCCAAAATGATGGAAAATTTTGTGTTGCAAACTACTTCCTCAGTTTTTGCCCAATTTCCATGAAACTTGGTACAGATGTGTGCCTTTGGTTGTAGATGTGCAAGACGCATTTTTGACAGTACCCGAAAGTACGTTGCCATGGTAACGGCATATTAATGGCAGAAGATCAAGGAAAGATCATTCCTTGGGTAAGACTGTCGTCACGGTGCGGGGGTATTAATCACCTTCAGTGATATTTCTAGTTTTTTTTCGCCAAATTGTGGCTGCCACCACCCCGCCCCGTGTTACACTCCATCAGCGTCAGAAACGGACAAATAAAATGACTTGGTTAATGGTAAGTTTGATAACTGAAAACAGTCGGCAGGCAGGGCGGTGGCTAATTCCAGCTATGACTGTGATGTTTATTTGCTTATCAACGTGACCATGTTATGTCTCTTGCCAAGGTTCCGCACTTTTGCGGGAAAAACTGGCATGCCATGAAGCAATGACATCATGTGCACTCGACATTTAAGACCCATTTCAGCATCATGGCAACTCAGTTTTAAAGATTGTCAAACTTTCCACAAGGACTGAGTTGTATGTCGAAGTTTGGGATGATCGATGAAGACACAGTCAAGAATGCCCAAGTTTTGAAAATGATACTTGTCTTTGCAAACTAAACACATAAACATATCACCATTGTATAGATCATTTACTCCATCACTCCCAGCATGAAATGATGTCATGTGACCTTTTTAAAGCATTTAACAGGCACAAATTCAGCTACAACTTGGGGTCGAACCCCCCCCCCCCCCCCGACATTTTCCACGATCATTACCGCCGCGAAATTTTTTGACCGTGCCGCATGCTGACTCTTTACCTTCAAGTGTCATATTTTTGCGAAAATTGGATATTCCGTTACGACACTGCACGACCTTTCTCTGCCGTAAGACCCAAAATGGCTCAGAAACGTGATTTTGTTTAAAAGTATTATGCAAATGGAGTTTTCGCACCCTGTTCAGAAAGACATGATTATTTACACTTTCATAGGCTGAAATAAATGTATTTTAGTATGATAATGTATGAAATAGGTTCTGTCACAAATTTTGTGGGGAAAATGACAAAAACAACAATTCGAAAAACAAGAAAATACATAAGGAACTCATCTGATAAACGATGCAATTCATAAATCAATCTTTAAATCATATTTTTTCAAGAAAATTGTTAGGAATGTTACAAAAAAAATCTTATTACAAAAAAATTACAATAAAAAATATGGAAATTTCAATTTCTGTTTTTTTTTTTTATAGTTTGGTACATTATGACACTGTAATGTAAAGTGCCAATTTTCACGGCGATTGCGCGATCAACAGCCGAGAGCTCAAGGGGGGGGGGGGGGGCAACCCTCCCCATTGTATGAAATCCCATGCAGCTTTTATAGTTGTTGTTTGTTTGTTTTTGAAAACATTAACACATTTTCCTTTGAATATTTATGTTATGGATGCAAACATAGGTTGTTGGTAGATTTCTGAAGGTTGCTTTTTTTACTGTAATTTTTTTTTTTTTTTTTTATACCCCCGCCAAACGAAGTTTGAAGGGGGTATATAGGAATCAGCGGACGGTCGGGCGGTCGGTCCGTTGCAAATCTTGCGTCGCGAACTACTTCCTCAGTTTTCAACCGATTCCCATAAAACTTGGCACAGATGTGTGCCTTGGGTTGTAGATGTGCAAGACGTATTTTTTGACAGTACCCAAAAGTACGTTGCCATGGTAACGGCATATTATGGGCAAAAATGGGTACAAATCTTGCGTCGCGAACTCCTCCCACAGTTTTTGATCAATTTTTATGAAATTAGGTACAGATGTTCATCTGAATATGTTAATGTGCAGGACACATATTTCTGCAGTGGCAAAAAGTGCGTTGCCATGGTAACGGCATGTTATTGGTAAAATATAGGGCAAAATGCTTCATGGCAAAACTGCTTCATCAGTGTTCTTCCAATTCTCATGGAATTCATATTGAATGTTTGTCTTAGGATATAGGTCAGCATGACACATTTCTTGACAGTGACAAAAAGTATGTTGCCATGGTAACAGCTCACATATTATGAGCCAAAATGATGGAAAATTTTTTGTTGCAAACTACTTCCTCAGTTTTTGCCCAATTTCCATGAAATTTGGTACAGATGTGTGCCTTTGGTTGTAGATGTGCAAGACGCATTTTTCGACAGTACCCGAAAGTACGTTGCCATGGTAACGGCATATTAATGGCAGAAGATCAAGGAAAGATCTTGCGGATTTAACTACTTCCTCAGTTTTTTGACCAAAGCTTATGAAATGTTGTTTGGCGGGGGTATAACCAGTCGCTGTAGCGACATTTCTAGTTCTTATTAGATGAGCATATGGCTTTCCCATCTGCCATGCTTATTTCTCTTTTGTTGAGGAAATGTATCATCAGTGAACATAACAAATTTACTAATTTTTGCAGTTCAATCATTTCATTACATGTACTCAGACAAGCTATCAGTTTGTACTCGATGTTGGGCTGGACTGTTAGTCATCAAGGGAGCATTTTGCTTCAACAGAAAGTTTTGTGAGCGTACTGAACCTCGTAGCGTGAAAGCAGCAGACCAGACAAAATTTGAAAAGTTTAAACAACTATAGAATTGGCATTAAAGTAAATTAACTCATGAACATGGTATTCCTATTTTTTTTTTTTATTGTTGTGGTTGTGACTTTGGTTTCAGGCAACTCAGTAATTTATGCAAGCATGCATTCAGACATGGCAGGTGTGTGGTTTGTCCACAGGAAATATACCTAGTTCTAGTTTTTTGGTTCAGGGCAAGTCCAAGCTATTTTGCATCAGTAACGCGTGGGACATCACAAGAAGATTTAGCCCTATGATATTGCGTTGTTAAGATTGAAACTTCATATGTTTGGCTGCTTTTGATAGCTAGTAGGTATCTTCGTTCAAAACAATATAAATAATGAGAATCATGCGTTCACTATTTGATATATGCAGATTTATTCTCCAGTAACACGTGGGACCACAAAGATTGTCCTTTTTTCTTCTCTTACTTTTTATCTCAATTATTGTGAAAATTCTTGGTATACTATAAAATCATTACAAGCATCTTTTTCTACAACAATAACTGTACCTGAAACAAATATTTCAAAAAAAAAAAAATCAGGAAACCGTTTTTTCTCAAGGTCAATTATAGAAAGATAGGTATAGTAACGCGTGGGACAAGTAAAGCGTTGGACATTTTTGTCACTATGAATATTGTGATGTGAATTGCACATAATATATGCTCATATAAACTTTAAAGGACAAGTTCACCTTCATAAACATAAGGATTGAGAGAATGCAGCAATATTAGTAGAACACATCAGTGAAAGTTTGAGGAAAATTGGACAATCGATGCAAAAGTTATGAATTTTTAAAATTTTTGTGTTGGAACCGCTGGATGAGGAGACTACTACAGCTTGTGAGTCATATGCGTACAACAGTATAAAGAAAATGTAAAGAAAATTCAACTGATTTTCACTTTTTTTCGCATAATAAAAGAGCACTTGACTTGCCTCTTTCTAAAGGCAGGGGGAATAATATTACCCATAACATTTGTCGGTAACGAGTCGGGGGAATGTGTACTTTTTTCAAAAGATGAAATTTTGTGAAATTCTCTTTATATTTTCCTTACATTGTTGTACGCATGTGTCATCTAAGTTATTCACACACTGCAGTAGTCTTCTCATCCAGCGGTTACTGCACAAAAACTTCAAAAATTCATAACTTTTGAACGGATTGTCCGATTTTCGTCAAACTTTCAATGATGTGTTCTACTATTATTGCTACATTCTCTCAATCCTTATGTTAATGAAGGTGAACTTGTCCTTTAATATGTGGTACTAATTATCTTAATAGATGTATTTCTAATAAATTCTTGCAAATTTCAATGATTTAGTCCCACCAGAAAAATAAATATAATAAAAAATATGAAATGCCTGTGTTGTCCTTCTTTTTTTTTTGACATTTGACTTTGAATGTGACCTTGAAAATAGCATGGAATGATCTTTTGTGAATTACTTATCTTAAGTGGAAATTTTCACCGAATTTCAAGTCAGAATTCAGAAAATTACAGAAAATCCCTCAATAATGTACACATTTCTCATAGAAGATTAAGATTTAGTACACTTCCACTGACTTGTTCACAAATCGTCCCACGCGCTACTAAATTTACTAGTAATCAAAAATTGCAGGTATGAGATTTATCAGAATAACTTTTTATCTCTTGGATATGATTAGGCCCATTGTGAATTTGGTCTTTTGAAAGTTTCAAGTCAATTAAATCATTAACTTTTAGGCAAATGAGAAATAATTACCTAAACAAGTAACGCGTGGGACATGCTAATTTTGGCCCATCCCTCATTTGCATATTTAATCAGTTGAGAAACTGAAAATCACAGTCATGATAACTTGTTATTCAGACTTAAGGTCACCATACTTATTTCATAAGAACTTGTAAAAATTAAAAGGTATATTTTGAAATGCAGAATTTTTGAATGTCCCACGCGTTACTCTTAATTTTAATGTATGCAGATTAATTCATATATTTTTGGTTATGCGGAAGGATTTTTACTTTTTCTTTTTGAAATTCATGTATTTTAACTTCTTAGCTTTAAAATGATACCAAGTTTATGTAGATTGACCCATTTTGAATTTTCAGTCTTGTGTGATCAAATAGCTTGGACTTGCCCTTCATTTAGTAAAGATGTTGATAGTTATATCATAATGCACAAACGCAAAGATACAATTTGATTTATACATTAAGATGTATAAAGGGAATGTTAAGAATATCAGTGCAGAAAGAGCTGGCTTGTCCCTGATATATCTTTGACCCGAATTTATCTTTGACCCGAATTTCCCTTTCCAGCTAGTGCTGGCTTTATGCTTTCCTAGACAATTGTCTAGACACCTTTACCAGATGGTTGAGCAATGTTCTGGTTTCTTCTCAGTAAATTTTGTAGTTGCCTATCTCGACGACCATTGTCACTATAATCACTGAAAACATGAGAAAAGCCATGATTTCAGTTTCTTATCTTATAACCTACTGTCATATCTTTATATAGGAAATATAATTTTATTTTGTTTGATTCAGACTCTCGGATACATATATATGTAAAGTTAAATTGAACAAGGCATTGAACTGCACTTTAGTTTTGCTTTCCTGCAATCTGCAAGGGCGTATGCTATTCAAGGAAATGTATGAGTAGTTAATTGGTTTATTTTAATGTTTGTGTTTTTCAAGCTGTGTGTAGTGTCACTTGTGTTACAGCAGTGTCATCAAAATAGCGGTGAGATATAACTTACCGTTATATCTTTATATAGAAAATTATGGTATCATTTTGTTTGATTCAGACTCTTGGATATATATGTAAAGTTAACTTGAACAAGGCGTTGAACTGCACTTTAGTTTGCTTTCCTACAATCTGAGCGTATGCAATACAACGAAATTGATGAGTAGTTAATTGGTTTATTTGAATGTTTGTGTTTTTCAAGCTGTGTGTAGTGTCACTTGTGTCACAGCAGTTTCATCAAAAATTAGAGTCGGAACATACATGTACAATGCACACAATGCTAGCGTGTCATTTCCCAAGAACAGGGTGATGTTATGATGTCTGTAGGATATCCCTCACCACACTCACCCACGTGCCTATAACAATCCTTCTTATTGTCTATAAATGTTTGGGCATGTGTATATCTTTTTCTTTTTCTTTTTAAATAACATTTTGTTAGACTGCAATCCGTATAGAATGTTTAATCAATGATAATCTTCCAGCAGAATTCTCCCAATATGTGATATAAATATTAATGAAGAATGATTATGAGATGTCCATTTTGTCCTATTGATTGCCAAGCATAGAAATAGTCTTCCAAATAATGTTCCTCATTTATTTTCTACTGAAATATAAACTTGCGTTTTAGTTTCGTTTCCACAGGCTTTCCTTTCTTGTTTTTTATGCCTCCGCCAACGAAGTGGCCAGAGGCATTATGTTTTCGGGTCGTCCGTAGTACGTCCGTCCCGTTTTGTTTTTGTCGATATCTCAAGAACCGTGTGGTGGTTTTACATCAAACTTGGTATGAGGGTATAACCTGGGGGCATAATACTTTGTTTATATTTTAGGGTCACGGGGTCAAAGGTCAAAGGTCACAGGTTATTTTGTAAAAAAAGGTTGAAATTTCAAGTTTTTCTCCATATCTCGCAAATGATTCAAGGAATCTTCATGGAACTTAGTATATATGCATGTGCCGATGGGGATTGATTATCTAGGGAAGTTGGGGGTCATGGGTAAAGGTCAGGGGGTCAAAGGTCAAGGTCAACTCCTCAAAATATCCAGCTACTTTCCTTATATTTATGCAATGCCAGAAGGATTTTTTTTAACTTGATGTATGCATGTATAACCCAATATATATTCTGTGGGAAGTTTCTTGCCAAAAGGTCAAAGGTCAAAAGGTCAAAGGTCATGTGAAAGTGCTAAATTGCACTTCTTCCTCCATATCTCAAAAGTAAGAAAGGTATTATCATGAAACTTCCATATTTATGCATGTTCTACCTAACAGTGATTCTCTTTGGAATTGTAAGGTCAAAGGCCAGGTTTAGATAATACTATTTTACCATTTGATACTGAAATTATACTTTTTCTCAATACCTTGAAAATTACTCAATGCATAAGCTTATAAAAGGGTCAAAAGTCAAGTAAAAATCATCAGTTCCCCCAAATATCTGCACTCTGACGTTTTAATCATTCATCCAATTGAACCTAGTTCTAGGAAAGTGAACATTCAGCACATTATTGTGGCAAACCTGTCATTTTAATATTTTGCCAATTGTGTGAAACTGTCATCACACATTGTCAAGACATTGTACTATAGAACTATTAGGAGAACCATGCATTATTGCGGAGGCATACACCAGTCGCCGTAGCGGCATTTCTAGTTTTTTTCTGTCTTTTTTATGGAGGGGAATTCTTGAGAGGAAGACCTCCTTTGAGAAGCAAAGATTTCTATTGCTTAAATGTTTGTCAGCTTTTTCTCTGTAATTAAAAAAAAAAAAAATGCCTTGATGCATATGTTATCTTAGACAACACCACAGTGAGGGTATCTGTAGATGAACTCTTCTCTTCCCACACACCCCGTTGCAGCTATTTGGCTTTGAGCTGAACTACTCTTCGGTGTTTACGACCATCGTTGCCATAGCGCTGGCCTTCGCCACCAAGATCATCCTCCAGGACGTTTCGGACACATCCTCACCGTCTGTCCATCCCTCTCTCACCACTCCAGCAAGCAACATCACGGTGGAGCTCTGATGACCTTTGACCTTGTAGAGACCTGCCAAAGCATGATGATATAGCATGATGATGTAGCATGCGTCTCTTTGGCATAAAGCCACCACAGTTAGCGATTCATTTCAAGTTATTGGCAAATACTTACCTATCCATTTCATTTGCGACACTGTTGCCAAGTTATAATTGAATTTTGAAGTCAGGGATAAATCAGTTTTTCCATGTAGACCGTTCCATTACTCCTCCGTGCAAAGTGAATAAATGTAACTATGAAGAAAAATAAAGAAATGAAGTACCATAAAGACCCCTGAATGCTCAAATCTACCCTTCTCTTCTATTTTGTTCATTTTTTTTTCTGTTTAAATTATTTGATACAAAGGAAGTCGGGTTGGTGAGATTTTTAGAACTTCAAGACTCTAAATGCTAGCACACGGATTGTGCACGTTTTCTTGATGTCAGCAGTCATATTGCCTTATCAAGTCATTGTAAATTGCCTTCGTGCGCGTGTATGTCGAGTACCACCATCTCCTATCTGTGAAATGTTACCTCATCTTGACAGTGGCGTTTGATGAAAAAAAAAAAAAAAAAACATGAGAGAAAACTTTGAGCAACATTAGCAGCACCACGTCCGCTGAATTATGTTTTTATAGTGAAATAAGAGGAATTTTTTACTGCCATGTATATAAATTTAGAACATGATGAAATCTAAAATTACGGCTCCATATGGTAAATCATTATATATTTGTAGTTATGAACATTTGAGTGGTATGCAGTGTACTTGCAGAAAGGAATTTCCACCCTCACTGTCGTATTAGCGAGCTTTTGATCAGCGACGAGAACGTTAAGACAATGCAACCTCCCAGGTTGGACAATGGAGACAACTGTCACGCCCATGTGCGGAGCACCATTTTTGGCCTACTCATAGCGTCGTCGTAATGTTCGCGTCGCAGATCTAAAGGTCGCTATTTGACCTGTTGTTTTGTTGTTTGTTAGTATCTGACGGATCTTTACAGTGCCTATAAAAAGGGGAATAGGTTTGCATGACATCGTAAATTGAATGAATAACTTTTTATGTTGTCTGTGGCTATAAAGAGAACATACAGTAAGGAATGTAAAGAAAACAAAAAATAAAGTACACATCGACAGAATAAAATGTAAGTAGGCCTAATTTTTACGAGCATGAGAGCGTTCGAAGTCATGATAAGCAGTTACTCTGACAGAATGATAGGAAAGCAATAACTTGGGAAGAATGGAAGATAAAACATCGTTTTATTATGACCTGTTGTAATCACGTGAAAAGCGGTCATAGATAAGCGTACTGCACCCTTCATATCCCTTTCTGTTTATGCGATGTTTTTGTAAGAAGTTTGATAACCTCGCATTCTTCTGGAAGGAAAATTCTCATCATTAGTACTCCATTCAAGACATCGCAAGAATTTCACTTCAATCGAGTATCCTCAATCTATATGACAAAGTAGTTGAGTCTTTTGTATGTAAATCGAAGAGTATGTTTTGGGTTACTTTTTTTTATATAGATATTCGTTTATCTAAAGAAAGTGCACATTCCGTTGCCAACAATGTCACAGTCATGTGATCCAGACCATTGTTTTCCTTTCCCTTTTATCACTGCAGACTTAATGGAAAATTGAATTATTTTGTATTAATATTTATAGTATATATTATAAAACACATTATCAAGACTTTCTCCGTTCAGTCAAACTTTTGCTCAACGCTCAACATTTCCTTTGATATTTCCCAATTACTTCGAAAGCAACCGTCTTTGATGTTATTACCTCTTGAAATTCCTGGCAGACTTGAATATACAAGAACGATAACAAGATTGATCTAGTTTGGGCCGAAACGATGACTCGAAGTATACAGGAGAGGAGTTTACTATGTGACTTTGAGGCTCCTGATGAAAATTAGAAGCCTCAACAAGGGCGTGCATGCAGATAGAATGATTGGACAGTTTGAGTGAAAATTCAATTTTAAACACCTATATGCAGAGAAGAATGCATGATGTCAACTGCCTTTTTGTGTATTTTGTGCCAGAATGACTGCAGCAACGTCATCATTAATAGAATTTCTGCCTTTAAATCCCTACTGGAGAGAACACAGTGTCCCACAGAGTGCTCACACTGTGCTCACACATTCGACTGCCGTATAATGTGAAAACGCTCACATTAATTTGTTGTGGTGGGAAGACTAATTTACATTATGGTGTGAGTTATTCTACAGGATATTGACCGGTAGTATACAACGTAGATCTCTATTCTATTTCACACTGTGAATTGATGATTCACAATGTGTAAGCACTGGCAAAACGCTCAGCTTTAACCGTGTGAAGAGATTTCACACTGTGTTTACATCGTGCTCACACTGTGTTTCACATTGTGGGACATTGTGTTCTTTCCATCAGGGATACCATGTACATAAGAACGATCATCATTTTTTTATTCGCTTGTTTTAGTCTGTGTGCTGAAAGTTATCGCAGGGTCAATGTTTCTGTACCGTATATTAAAGGTTTGGTGCTATGAATTCACCTTGTGTGAAGAAGTTGATTAATTCATGTTTTTGTTTATTTTTATTTTTATTTTATTATTATTATTACTATTATCAGTATTATTATTATTATTATTATCATTGTTATTATTATTACATAGTATTTACAAGTCATGCCAACATTTAACTGTTGGTGCACAAAAGAAAAAAGTAAAGGCTTTCATAAATCTTGCCAAATTCACTGCCTTTTTTTAAACGTTTGCCTAACAGGGTCTTCCTATAGATAATATCTGTGGTGCGCTCTCTTTTTAAAATTCAAGTATTCTATCGGGATTCATTGAGTTATCATAGAAACAACAGCTTTTCCAGCAAATGTATTTTGCATGTACATAATACACGTACAGTTTTACATGCTATAGGACTGTTGAAAAAAAAAACACACAAGAGGACAGCCAAAAGATACTAACATTCTTGATTTTCATGAGGAATGCTCATAGATAACTGCATTGCCACTCCTTTAGATCTAAATATCAAAATAACCACTTTGATATCACTGATGGATTTTCTATCTTTATGACTACTCATAGATATTGTAAAGTGTATTGTAGCCTCTCCAGATCAAGGCAGTGTAAACGATATGTGATACAATCTTTGTATTACCAATCGTTAATCGAAAATTAATTTCCTTTAATCTTAACTGAATGAGTACCTAACGTAGATTACTGTATTTCATGTGATCGTTATTTGTGTGTATGAAATAATGTGTAGCAACCAAAGAGATACATTAAATATATAAACAGAAAGCTTGCACAATAACATGAATGACTTGCATTTGTGTTATTTCATAATATTTGCCTCAATGTAACCCTCAGATTCTACTTAAAACCCTGTACCACAAAATGTCGTGAGAGTTGATTTTCCAGTTAAGGCAAAATAGTACTACATGTACATGTATTTTAATATGTTAGGCTTCTCTGATAGCTGATTTGTTCGGCGCCCCACCCCCCCCCCCCCTCTCTCTCTCTCTCCCTCTCTCTCTTTCTCTCCCTCTCTCTTTCTATTGGAAATGTCTTTAAAGGGATAGTACAGTTTTGGTGGAGATGAGAATTGGGTTTTTAACTTTTTGCGAGATACCAAGAAGACACTTATGATATAGTACAGAACATACTATTTTAAGAGGAATTCAAAGTTTATTTGATGAAAATTGGTTTGAAATGGCTGAGATATCCAAAACAGAGCGATTCTAATAAAGTGTGGGACCCACACTTTTTTACGATCGCTTTGTTTACTTTGTTTTTCGATGTTTCATTCATTCCAAACCCGATTTTCATCAAATAAACTTTGAATTCCTCTTAGAATGGTATGCTCTGTACTATATCATAAGTGTTTTCTTGGTATCTCGCAAAAAGTTAAAAGCCCAATTCTCATCTCCACCAATACTGTACAATCCTTTAAAGGAAACCAAAACCATTGCAGATTGAGTGAAAGCAGCAATACTATAATACATTAGTGAAAGTTTTGAGGAAAATTGCCTTGCCTCGCCTTGGGCAATAAAACCTCAGTCGAGGTTGCATGTTCGTCACGGCCACGATTCATTGTGATTATCATCATTCCTACATTCAATAAGAACGTTCTTTATTTATAATGGTTGCTGGTCGTAAATTATAACGTAATAGCTATACTCATTGGCGTAAGACATGCAAGAGTTTCATGTGAAACTATACGTAGATCGAGGTGACTCCAGCATAGCATTATTGTTTTTGAAAACAGTTATAGGCCTATGCACCTTGAGCACTCTACAGAGTGTAAATGGCGCAATATAAGTCATAATTATGATTTGTGTGTGTGTGTGTGTGTGTGTGTGTGTGTGTGTGTGATGGTCGATGCGATGTTGTGGAGGGATCACAGTGACCGTACGGAGCAGCGCAAAAGCTTTGAGAAATCATTTAAACTATTTGGAGAATGTCGTCTAAAATGACGTCATTTTCCAAATAGCACACCAGACAGGTCAGAGAGTGCCAGGCACGCTAACATTCTGAAAATGTTGAAAATGCTTAGAATAACCATGTAATTCGATTTACCTTTCTGATAGAACACAGACTGTTGTTCCGCATTCTTATCCACTTGAAGCTTCGGAATGAATGAAGGCTATAATAGTTTGCATAGCTAGACGATGACGCAGGAATTAGTGTTGAATACATCTTGAGGTTTACCTCAAGTGATGAAGCAGGCCTTGTGAATGTAAATATTTTGGCGTGTCAAATTGTGTCGGAGACAGAATTGTCATAATGGTTCTGTGCCTTGTTTTATGAAGAGTTGTGATTGGTATAGTTGATCCCTATCATAGGTCTATGGCAGCCTGTGTGGAACGGGAATTTACAATCGAGTGGTAGGCAGCAAAATGTCCCAGCCCACCATTCCCCCCCCCCCCCCCAGCCCATCCTGAAAACGAGTCGACGTCCCTTTCCCCATGAAGTCGGTCCTCTCACTTTGAAAAACGTAGCGCCGGCTCTGATAATTGTTCCATGGACCTACTACACATATGGACTATGAACGGAGGTCTTTCTTTGATCCAATGTTCACCACCGCCACCTGATTATGTGCATCTTAATGAGTACATTCAGACGTTTGGACAATGACCATTGTGTAATCGTGCATCGTCACTGACAAAAGAACCGTTTTCCTCATTTCGGTTGTATTTGGCTGAGGTGCCTTTTCAGACTCAACTGCCTTTGAATAAACACCAATGATGGGGAGCAGCAAACCTCAGACAAGGACAAATTTTGGGTCACAAAATTGGTAACTACTGAAGCGGACACTTGCGGCCACGCATGTAACGTCCCTGAATGGTAACACAAGCATGTTGTCTACTGTTACTGTCCATGTTTACTCTAAAACAATGTGCGACAAATGGAAAAAAAAAATTACAAAGCACAGTCAACCTGGCTAATTATTTGCTTTTTCTTGTAACGTGCTTGTATTTCGCAAATGAAAAATTGCTTTAGCGATGATTTCGCAATATACACTACAACTGCACATGCATTTTCCTTGATTTATTTAGAGAGCGGAGTTATTATCTTCTGCGCATGTAGTTTTTAGATTTCTCAAAGTGCCGTCTTATTTTTATCCAGGCTGGTACTGGATCATGTTCAAAATGTTTTTGTGACGCTTTTGCTAGAAACAGGTGCACTAATTAAATAACAAGCGATGAATGTCCATGTGTAGTAGGTCCATGATTGTTCATAACTACATAAATTTACTGTAGAGTGCTGGAACGTTAAAAGTCACGGGAGCTTTTAAAAAAGGAAACCAAAACCCAAAGAGAAATACGGAGTAAAAGCAGCAACATAAGTATAGAACACATCAGTAAAAATTTTGAGGAAAATCGGGCAATCGATGCAAAAGTTATGAATTGTTAAAGTTATGGTGGTAACCGCTGAAGGAGGACAGTGCTAGAAGTTTTGACGCCATATGTGGAGAACAATTTTTAAGAAAATGTAAAGGGAATTTCACTAAAATTCACTTATCTAGCATAATAAAAGAGCACTTGATTAACCGCTTTCAGAAAGTAGGGTGAATAATTGCTATGTCAGTATCAAATTGATGGAATGTGCAACGTATTTTCATGATTTTTTTTTTTTAATTCCCGTTACATTTTCTCGGCTTGATAAACAAAGTTTCTCTCCAGAAACTGAGTTTATCGGCTGATAAAGAAAGTTGTTTTCTTCGGCGATTAAGTACGTCTTATCGGCGATAAACTCAATTAATCGGAATTATTGGGCGACGGCCATCTTAAAATCAAAAATGGCCGGCAGAACTGGGGGGGGGGGCGATGTTCCCAAAAAAAATCTCCCCCGCCCCCACTCACACACACTTCACACACACACACACACACACACACACACACGCACACACACACACACACACACACACACACACACATATACACACTTTTGCAAACCGGCCCTGTCTTGTCGTGGCTTGTCTCAACGAGATTGTGAACTGGCTGTTTGTGACGTTCAACTGTCCAATCTGATTCCACGATTCCAGGCGGGGAATCCCCGGGTCGCGTGCATGTCTTTTAACGGACAGGCGGTCGGGCAACGATGCTTGCATTTGAATTCGGGAGCGGACATCATAAAGGTAAGTACATGTGCCATAATCGCTGTATGTTTTCATGATTGGCCACAAGACATTTTTTATGGAATTTCTTCCATGCCGTTGTAAGTTTGAAGTTACAATTCACGTAAGAACCGACAATCAAGGTCCCTATAGTAATGTTGTGCAATGATGAAATCATGTTTCCTGCAATGTTGCGATAGTCGCTTTTGTTGTTTTTTTTCTTGTACGAGTTACGGGTATGGTAATGATATTTTTCGTTCCATGGTTATTATAAGGCATGCTTACTCTCGCGACTGCTGCAGTGGTGGCTTAAATCGGCGGAATATTCGATGCCTTTCGCGTCTTTATAACAAGAAGAAAGTGCATCTAAAATGTATGGCAACTTCAGGTATGATTTTCCTCACCTCCCATCGTCGTTCAACTATGGAAGCGGGGTCTTCTTCTCCCTAGACCTAATTGCTCTTTGTCATTTTCAAAATTGCTTACCCCTGCGATGCTTAGGGCCTATAGGGACCAACTTATCAGGAAGCATCATACAGAAAAAACAGATCAAGAATACTTATCGAGAATTTATACTACTGTATTCTTATCAATTTTATTGTTCTTAGTTCTTTATTTGTATATATTGAATTCAATGTAAAGGGATATTTATCCGTACCATGCATCGCTCATTATTGATCTGCAGGCTAGCTGATAGGCCTACCATGAGACGAGAAACGTGCACCCGGACGTGGACACGGATATGATATTTATTGGAATCTCTTGGGATTCTATCTAGATTGTATAACAGTACTCCCATACCATAAGTCCATGGGCCAGGCCAGATATTGGTACCATCTGAGGTGGCAAAACCTTTTTGGTGTCATTTTGTTTGTCGGGCATAGATATGCTTATCAAGCTATGATAGCATTTCCAAATGAGTAGCTTAGTCATAGTAAATGAATTTTTAACCAATTTGGTCTCGTTGTTATATCCCTATACTTCTGAATCGAAACTAACCGCTATACAAAGAAGAGCACTGTCTTCTGTATGTTCCATAGAGCTGTAAAATGGTATGTTCACAGGTGTTCTGTTGTAAATGCGGTGCGCTTAGTCTTTATTCAAGGCAACGAAGGGAATATCCAAAGGTTATGATGTCCACAGCGCTTAGTCTTTATTCTCGACGGCGAAGGGAATATCCAAAGCGTATGATACAGTGTATATCCTTTTATCTAAAAACAACAACAACAACAAAAGCAATTCCTCGTGAATTTTACCGTATCTTTCAATTATTTATCATTTTCCGGCGAAAACGCTACGGTGAAAACGCTTATACCACGCCAATGTCGCTTTATTTCCCTCCAGCAATATAAGATAATGCAAAAACAATGTACCGGTACACTACGGTACATTATAATTAATGATATTGTAAATGAACAGAGTGATTTTTGTTTAAAACTGATATATTTGTTGATAGGGTAGTATAAAAACAGTATAGATAATCCCTTTTATGAGGAACTTTAGATATGATAACGGTACATTGGTCTAGATAAAGACTAAGCGCACCGCGTGACAGCTGTGGACATCATAACCCTTTGGATATTCCCTTCGCTGCCTTGAATAAAGACTAAGCGCACCGCGTTTACAACAGAACACCTGTGGACATACAGAAGGCAGTGCTCTTCTTTGTATAGCGGTTTAGTTTCGATTCAGAAGTATAGGGATATAAAAACGAGACCAAATTGGTTAAAATTCATTTATTATGACTAAGCTACTCATTTGGAAATGCTATCATAGCTTGATAAGCATACCTATGCCCGACGAACAAACTGACACCAAAAAGGTTGTGCCACCTCAGATGGTACCAACAACCCATTTTTCGGGTCTTGGCCCATGGACTACATAGGCATCCCTTCTTCCCTCCGCTCCAATCATTCCACTGTTAAACAGATTCAAAAATGTGTTGCCAGATGTTAAAAAAAAAAGGTGAATAAGTACAATATCCATTTATGCACTGCTTTGTCATTTATGTTGCTATCAGAGTACTGATGTATTCAAGTCGGAAATGATAATCATGACATTCTCACACTATTAAAGCATGAAATGGAATTCCTGCGACAGTGAGACATATCATTCAATAAAAAAAACTCAGGACTATGGCTTTCTTTAAATTATCAAGTCTTTAATAGCGGAGTGTCGTCACAGTTTTTTGTTCAACAGTGTTAATTAAGCGTATGATGGGAATGGAAAACTTGTTCTATAAAACAGGAAACGGCTGTCTTTGCCAAGTTATAATAGCATAATAGGTAACAGATTATCTAGTTACGTATTGTAACCTAGAACTGGCACACGTAGGCCTATGGTGTAAGTTGCGACATCAAAACATTGACAATAGCTGCTGGGAAAAACCCACATCCTCCATGAATAAGACTAGTATTCCATAATGGCGGTGTGTGCATTCAATCGTAGCCTTTTACGATAATGTGTGGGAGAAACTGAAAAAAAAACCCTCAAATGCTTTTGAGGTAGGTCCTTAGAAAAAGAAAAACTGTCGGCACTCACACAGCAGTGAAATGAAGGGAAAGAAAGAAGAAATACAGGAAAGAGAAAAACCTCAACTCAGGCAGCCATCAACTCTCCTTAAAAACATTATTTCCGTGATTATTGAACAATTTGCGTTATTTGCATTTCCGGCGCGCGTTCTTCGTGTACGTAACGGGCCGTACGTTAGAAATATTACACACGACATTCGCGCATGCGTCGTGAGAAACAAACTGGGCAGGCTAGTGCATGGTTTTCGGCCTCGTCGGAATACATTCGGAGAAAAACTGTTGTGAATGTTGGATTTTGTCATTCGCATCCTTCTTTAAAGGGGATGGGTAGTAACTGATCAATGGGAATCAGTGGGAATGCTGGGGGTGATTGTTCCAATCCTTGTGGGATTCATTTAAGAGTACATTGTATATCTATTCTTGTGTGAACATTATTTGCTTCAGAATGGTCTCATATTCAAGTAATGTGCAGTTTAATATTTCCAGGATAGCATGCCTGTACAGTGATGGGGCGATCGTTGACGGCCCATCATCGATCGCCCCGACACTGTACAGGCTTGCTAACCAGGAAACATTGAACTGCACATTACTTAAAAAGGTAACGGAAAATGTTTGCTAAAAAATTCATTTTTTTTTTTTTTTTTTTTTTTTTGGGGGGGGGGGGGGTTTCTCGTCAAAGTCGAAACGACATTCGCAAACAGTTGACGACGCTTCCAAACCCTCACGTTCGTTTGGCGATCTTTTCCTGACTGACTAAATACAAATGCTGGATTTTGCCATTCTCGTCCATCCAAATCGCAAATCGTTCGCGTGCTCTGTGAAATCACACCTTTAATCATTCGAGTGCTCAAACAAAATGAAAATTGCATTATCTTTTCAGTCTGTACATCCCATTTAAAGCTTAAAGCTTCCACTCAAAGTAATCTTTGTTGTATCAAAGGACGTTTTATAGTAAGAATGCATCAAGTCAAAATAAAAACGCGATGAATCCACAGGTCTCCAACTGTTCCAACAATCATACCATTGCAAATTTATGATATGTTTGTAGTTATATATTGTACAAATAATGAATGTTTATGTGTGCAACTGACAGACTATATTCCAAGAAATATTTTGTCCATCGCACGAATGAAAAACATTTATTTTTTTATAACGCCTAAAAATAGGTTCTTGTTATTTGATGTTTTATTAATTTAGATCGCGAGAGTGCTCGCCAAAGACGCTGCCTTGCTATTTGGTGCTTACTGAGCGCTCGCCAGCGTCCTGTCGCATACACACAAATGCAAAAAAAAGTGCACCAATCCTTACTCATGGGCTATTTATTTGGGAATAAAACCTGTAATGTAATAAGGTTTTGACGTTATTTCATTACTTTGACTCATTTTCTCCCCCACATATAGAATACTGTAACAACATGTCATGCCAAATATAACAGTATATAATAGGGAGTGTTTTTTTATCTTCTGTTTTCGCTTTTATTTATTTTTTATTTCATTTTTTTCGGGGGGGGGGGAGATACATTATATATATATACGATTCATTTTGCCAAAATTTGTCGTTGATATATTTTATTTACCATCAGTACTGTGGTCATCATTATTGTTAGTGATATCATTATATCGGTGATTACTCTTATACCATTCCATTATTGTAATGGTCAATATTCTTTCACGCTTTCTCCATTTCATTGTTTCTCGATATTACAGACATTAATCGCTGATTGGGTTTTCGATTTTCAATCTATGGAATCGGGCCGTAAAAAAACTTCCATCAAGGAGGTTGAATGCGTGCAATGTCTTCAGCCTCAAAGAGAACCTTATTCTGGACCTTGCCAGCATCCAGCTTGCAAAGCTTGCTGGGCAGTTTACCTCACAAGGTAAGAATGATTTGATGATAAATTAGAGACGCCACAATTTCAGCGAATCTGGCTATGTATCATTGCTAATGATACGAAATGCCGAAATAGCTGTATTATGATCCATGTAAAAGACTTGTGCAAATCTCTCCCCATTCTAATCTTTAACAAGGCAAATTGGGCTACCACTGAAACAGCTCAAAATACATCAGGTTAATCTGTTTGATAAATAAAAGTGTTTTACAGGGCTTTGTAGGCAATAAGGTGATGATGACACCCCCTTAATCAAGGATAACTTATACCTGCGTCTATGTATTCATCTTATGAAACACTAATCAAAACTGCATGATTTATTTTTGAAAAAACTCCATAGGGCATCATTTTCAAAAGTGTCTCTTTGAGAGGCTTTATAACCCTTGGATGTGCAATTTTCCATATGATGTAGGGGCAAATATCATCAAAAACACATTTATGATGTTAAAAAGTCAAATAAGAAATAATGACCTCCATTATATTTAGTGTTTGCGTGGTAGAGAAACAATGATGGCAACGGTGATGGCGCTGTTTACACCTAACCAGCGCGGTAACCCACTCTGCATCTAACCTCTCGGGTTACCAATTTCCGTCATCAAGGGACCATATTCAATGTGTCGGACTGAAAATGAACAAATTAATATTCTCTCTTTGAAATCATATTTGCCTCTGTATCGATACAGAATTAAGAAAAAATGTTTTGCACTCTCATGTTGTTGATTATTTTTTCACTTCAGAAATAAAGATCCATGTAAATAGGCTATTTGAAACTTGTATTTCGATTGATATGGTGTAAATGTGTAAATGAAAATGTTTATTATTAATTGGCTGGGTTGAGGATAAAGGTAGATCAAAGTGTCATCGAAAATGTGAAATTCATCATTCAAATGTGATAAAGGCAAGAGGTGTATGTTCATGTTCATATCTCAACATTTTCTACGTCTTTATTAACTTTTAACGAAAGTCTTCTTTGTCGTTGTTGTTGTTTTTTAGGGATTTACCAGACTTGACAAAGGTGCGCTGCCCAGTGTGCAGTGCTAAATTCCACTTCACAGAGGTATGACTGCATAGTTCATGATGTTTGTTCATCAAGTACTAGTATATTGCGTAGCGGCAGGCTGTATATTTGGATTAATTAAGAGAAAAAAAAATGCGTTGATGTAGGTAAAATTGCATGCAAAACACTGCCGTGATTTTAGCATTATAGCGCTTTTTTTTTTTGCATAAAAACATGTGTGATGATTGATACCTTTCCAGCGAAAAATGGTTGTGTCCAGCCACCTGCTAATTTTGAATTCCATTCTTATTGTAATGTCTCTCTTTTCTTTCAGTGTATGCATATGCTGCGATGATTTCGCAGAGCTTTTTGCCCCTTGTTTGTCTATTCTAAAATTTGTTAGTTAGTTAGGGCATTTTCGAAAATCTCTGGAAAATCTTTGAAAAAATTGCTTACCAATAGCTTTTTTCACCAGTGTTTTCATAAAGGTGTCTACTAACACACCTCTAATAGTTCCAACTCAAATCCTTGTGGAAAATTCTGGGGAGCCAATCAAATTTGGGCATCCGGAGGGGGGTGGGGCAAAAATGGAAAAATTGATATATATATATATTTTCCAATATAAGCGTGTGAGATGTCTAACTAGGGGTTTCTGGGGATTCTTAATTGATTCCAACCATTAGTTTTGAGTAAAAACTACTATCTGACCGTAAAATAGGCCACGCCTCCTTTTTGCCCATGCCGAAACACGTAAATATTGGTACTTTTATGGGTCAGAATTTTGAACGATGTACAATTGAGCCAAAACAAGGCAAAATTTAAAAAGTAGGAAATTCTCCAAATCATTCATCTTACCTGAAAGAGTATAACTCAAGCTTTAATAGGAACCCAATTATACTAGGATTTTCCCAGAGGAACAAGTTTTTATTCACCGCTGAAGTTTACCATGTCCAGAGCAGCGAACGTCCGTCAGGAATAGTACTGCACATACATTTGAATATCATTTAACGTAGTTTGCAAAGGTCTGATTCAGTTCAAAATCCTAACGAAATATCTTAAGGGACATGTGTACGTGCTTGCAGAATATCAAGCTTGTACTCTTAACCTGTACGTAATGGTAGACAACTGATGATTTAACTAAATTCGTCATTTCTGTTGAAATATTGCTCTTCCGCAAAACACTTTCTCCACTTTACGCGCATTTTAAAGAAACTCAATATTTTGACCTCTTATTTCAGTATCTCATACTTTAATCCTCACTCCCAAAAAATAACATACCTTTTTAAGATGTATCTGATCTAGGCAGTCTCTATAACCCAACAAACATAGCATAGTTTCCATCACGGAGGTTCGCATGTAGCTCACGGACGTTCGGAACAAACAAGATATTGAACAATGCAGCTCTCCTGAGTTGGAAACGCATTCTACTCACAACAAACAGCAATTTCATGTCAAGAACAAACTCCTCTGCAAAATCCTGAATAGATATTACCAATTCTCAATCATATAAGCTTGTTTATCTGCTTATACCGAGGAATCAAAGAAAATAATTTTTCCATCTCTCGTAAACGAACATACAAACGTACGTGTAATCTCAGTGACGTAGTCCATCCTTGAGAACGAATGTATCTATCAAAATTTCGTTATCATGAAGTAAAGATTCAGGTCCTAACTTTGTTATCTAAAGTCTACAATGCAAAATTTGCTTATAACGAACATGGTCACAGCTAAAATTGTGACAAAGAATTAACATAGAAAAATAACAGAAATGTGCTCCGTTATAGAAATACGAAGTTTAGCTGGGGAGGGCAAACGAATACGTTAGGAAGAAATCCCTCTTTGTTTGTTTCTTGTGATACACACTGTTACCGACGAGAATTTGTGTTATTATATTAGTCAGAAATGATAATAGGTTCGATACTGCGAAGTCTCATCATAACAAGACACAATAAGTCCATATAACTTGGATGGATGTTTGTGACTTCGATATTATACAATATGGTTTGTTATAACAAACATTTTGTACCGCGTCATTTCGGAGGCTCGTTATTCATACAGTTTGTCAATACGAAAATTGATAGAGTTCGTATAATTATGAAGCTTTTTTATTCGGTAAGTGATAGGAATCTCCGAAGGTTAATCGCAAGGTTTATCAATTGGAACTTGAAAAATCATGTTTGCTTATCCAAATGTGGAGAAACAAGTTAACAACTAAAATCCTCCAAATTTAAAAAAAACCTCATAATAACCGTTTTCACCTGAATGAATATCAGACCCATTCCACTTTTAGAAGAACGGACCTATAATGATCCTTGATATTTATTTTTGGGACTAACAAACTTTCGGAATTAGAACATTTTTAATGAAACCTCCTGAATTAACTACAAAATTTTTTTCATTTTCGGAATAACAAACCTTTGGACATCGGAGTAACGAATCTTTGGAAGAGCGAACGTATCAAAGTGCAACCTTAAACCTATTTTTAATCATTACTTTTTTGAACATGTGTTTTCAAAGTAAGCACAAAAGCACAAACAAATTGACGATCTCTCTGTCTCTTAAATGTAAAATGAAAAAAAAAATCTTGGAAAGAATCATAAATGAACATTGCTTTTCATTGATGAGTATGAAACAACACTATGTGATGATAAGCGGAGGATTTGTGTGTTTTCATCAGACAATAATTTTATACTGCATTATTTTTGTTCGCTTGTGACGGCATTTCGATGAATAAACAACATAAACAAACAAACAAAAACTTCTCCAGAGGAATTTGGTATAACGGGAGTGCGCTGGCAATTCTTTTCTCTGTGTGTTGGAGCTCGATCCCTTCTCTGTTTCTCAGTCATTTTCATTCAACTGCTTCCACGTCCTTTTGAAACTTTTCCGTTTCTTATTCAACACATGCCCATTACAGACTTCTTCCGTCATTATCCTGAATGTGATTGCGTAGCACTTTTCGGATTTGTGTTTTGGTTTGTTTTGCTTTATTTTTGTTTTCTGTTTGGTCGCAGCATGTTCAGGCTATTGAGGGAATGAGAGAAAAATCGTCATGAAGAGAAAAATAAGAATGAATTAAGCCATTTAATATCATGACAATTACAGCGAACGTCCGTTATGGAGACCAAAACTGGATGTGTTCTGTTTGAGACGGCAGCTACCATACTCAAAAGATAAACACTTGGAGCACCTGTCACTAAAAAGTGGCACTGATCCTCTTTCTCCTACTATGTAATCCACTGACTTATTCTATCAACGAACATCCGTGACCAAAACGTTTTCCGTTTGTTATTACAGGTAAATTGAGTTCTGCACGTTATTCACTTTTGGGTATGAGCGGCTAGGTGATTTGTTAATATTTTCAACTAACATTAACTTTATGTGCTGTGATATATTTATAATTATCAGAAATTTCCTTTCTCGGACAGAACGTCCGTGAACGAAACTTTCAGAACATGTAACAGTACAAATTGTCTCCAGAACCTCACTAGAAAGAAATTTAAATGCACAGAAATGACAGATTACGCAAAACTCCATTTTCCTATAACTTTGTTTTCAGTGTTTAGCTGTTTTTGTATAATTAGAGGGAAAACAAGCGTAAAATTGTGAGTACATTTTCAACTGTTTGTTTATCATGATCACATAACGCCTTAAAACTTCTGAGACTACTGCTCTAAACTCATTGTTTACTTTGTAAAACTATATTTGTCGCTATTGGAGCCAAAAATTTTAAAGAATACAGGACACTTTCGGGACAAGTTATCCCTATCGGAGGGATTGCATACGTCACGGACGTTCGCTGGAATTGTCACGGACATTCGTTCTACTACTAGGGTCATTTTTCAGGACGGATAACTAATCGGCAGAGAGTACCTAGTCTTCCTAACTCTTTCAAAAATTTGAAAAGGTATTGTCAATGCAAATTATAAGAAATTTGACATCCTTACAACATATGTATTGCTCAGAGGGGGATCAGGAGGTGAATTTTCAGAGAAAATATTAATTATTTGCTTGGTTTTCGGTGAATTGCATGGTCCAAAAACTGCGGACGAACCTCAGTTCGCTCCAAAAATGACATGCAGTTCCTCGTCTAGAGAGCCAAAGGTAAAATGCACTTTCGCCATCAAAGCAAGATGGTGTCCCACTCGAAAACGTTTTAATCATCACGGACGTTCTTTTTTTCTCGGATGTTCGTCTCAAAATATAATTTTGGTTCCTATTTGACAAAGGATGGACAGAAACTCAAAACAAACATATTATCGTGTGGCTAGATCTTAGTTGATTACGACTCAGAACAATATCGCCAATAACGTTTAATGGGCTACGATCTTTATTAGAAAATAGCGGAAGCACGTCCGTGACGAAAAATTAGTATAATTTTGCATAAAAGAATATTACGTCCCATGTACAGACAGCAGACGTACAATTTTTGCAGGATATGTTCATTAGGTGGAACACCAAATTTTCGTAGACATTACTGTTGGGACAACAAAGCAAAATTTGCAGCAGCGATAGAAATAAAAGCATCGCGGAAGTTCGTCTGTTTAGGACTTTGATATTTCAATTGTTCTCTGTAATTTTATACGTGATCATAAAGTTCTTATAATTTTGTGGTACATACCCATGATGTGTCAGATCCAGAACATGGTCAGATATTAGATGCCACGTACGATAAAAAATGCACATCATTAGTTTGGAAAACAAAAATTATTGTGAAAATAGTGTTTTTACCGTATTTTTACGTTTTAAGACCTTGTAAAATGAAAAATATCAGGCAAAAGTCAACCAAACCATATATTTCCTGAAAGGAAATTTACCAATCTTTGAGATGACATGAAAAAATCTGGTTTCTTGGATCATCCTGGCGTGTTCTAAGGGAAAGAATGTCATAAGGTGCGAAAATTGGCAATTGTACATCGTTCAAAATTCTCACCCTTATACGTATCTCATTGGGTTTATCTAGTGGGTTTGTAGGGTGCACTGAAAACAATTATTTTGTGTGCGATGGGAAGTAGTCGTTCCCATTTCTCTTATATCCTTTACACCAAATATAATCCTGTCACGTTTTAACTAGCTCCCCAGTATTTTTCCACAAGGATGTTGGTTCGAACTCATTGAGAATCAAACATACAATAAGTATGTACAGCAGTAATATGATTATATTTGGTGTAATGGATATAAGAGAAATGGGAACGACTACTTTCCATCGCACACAAAGGTTTTTAGTGCAACCCAAAAACCAACTATATAAACCCAAAGGGATACGTATAGTTTATGTATTTCGGCGGGGGCAAAAAGGAGGCGTGGCCTATTTTACGGTCAGATAGTAGTTTTTACTCAAAACTAATGGTTGGAATCGATTCAGCACCTCCAGAAACCCCGAGTTTAGACATCTCACACGCTTATATTGGGAAATATATATGTATATTTCCATTTTTGCTCCACTCCCCTCCGGGCACTGCCGGGTGCCCAACTTTGATTGGCTCCCCAAAATTTTCCACAAGGATTTGGGTTGGAACTGATTGAGAGGTGTTAGTAGGCACCTTTATGAACACACTGGTGCAGAAAGCTATTGGTAAGCAATTTTTTTCACAGATGGTCCAGAGATTTTCTAAAATGTCCTAACTATAGTATCGAGGTAATAGAATAATCGTATACACACGTATGTATGTTCATAAATTCACCAGAATATAAAATGTTAGTTAAGAGATTATGGTGCCATCGCGTCATTTGACTTCCATCTGTGATACTTTCTAATATCTACAACTCATTATTTTTTGTTCAATTTGATAAATACGACTATACTCTGTCATTGTATGCGAACCATGTGTTCGGTATTTTCTGTACCAAAGTCAGCATACGATAACCTTACATCGTGACTTTAAAATGATCATTCTGTGATTATGACTGATGCACGTCATCTATGTGGAACAGGGTCCCTTTGCAGTCATTTCACGGGGGAGGGGATGAAAACTGATTCGACTCCTAAGTATCTTTTAGCATCAAGGTAGGAATGTGTAAACCGCGTTCGTTAATTTTCGTACGTCATATCAAGATGTAGATTTATCCATCATTATTGTCATCATCATCTATTCTTATCATTATTAATCCCTTGAATACTCAGTTCTGCCACTATCCACAGCCATGATTAACGCGTCTAACAGACTTTCAATTGACTTTAAGCACAAATGCTATACTTCCAATCTCTATACGAATCTGCCAACAATCTGCCAACAACATGACATTACTACAGATTAAAATCGTCAATTTCCAGTTGTCTTTTACCGGCTGCATGAGGGCAGTCGTCATTTTCTTTGACTAGAACCATAAAACAATTTGTCTGAATTCAACTGGAACCTTAATTGTTACGCAGATGTACTGTATATAGCCAATGTATGATTTCAGCTCCATGTTATGCCATGCTGCCGAACTCAACATTGGCTAGTATTGTGACTTTGAGTTGACGACAATTATAATACTCAAAATGGCTTATTGATTGAAATGAAATACCTTGTAGTGTGCAAGAATCGTATGTGCCACTTCGTGAAATTCGTTTTTTTTTTAATGAAAAACGTTCGTTTACCCATTTGCTCTTCTCTCATTGAATCTTTACAGAGCATTCGTCTTATATTTGATTTTTCAAACTTTTCTTTCAGCTAAGGGATGGTTTTGAAATCGAATTGTTCTTTCATTAGTATTTCCTTTTATTACACCTTCCTCTCTAGATTGTACCCGACCAAGTTGCACAGAGGCGTCTCCAAAAAGTAAAAAATGTCAGATGCAAGAATTGTTCATGGAAAGGATCGGTTTCTGAGTATAAACAGGTAAAATTCATAATACAGAGACATATTTCTACACTTTTATGTTCCATTCCTGGTGCCAGAAATAATTCACTACAGTTAAAATTGTATATTCAAAAATGTGTTCGCTTGCTTGAGATTTAACCATCACGGGATTGGTATAGGGCCTTTATTAAAATCATGGATACGTGCATTTATCTTCATATTTGTTGTTCGATATTTATGTCCGCTATGTGTTTGTATTTATTTCATTGTACATCTTATCTTGTACTATCCAAATGTGTCTTTTTGCTTGATTGTACAAAATGTGTTTTTTTTTTACTTTGCAATGCTATTCATTATTTCTTTTATAGAAAGTACTTAAAATGAAATGAAAATTTATCTTCTGAACTTCAAGAAAACTGAAACACATTTCTAGAGAGTTAATAAAAAACTACTGCTTGGAATTTAATCAGACAAAAAGACAATCGATAAATCCCCAAACGAAGGCCTACGAAATGGAGCAATGAACAAACATATAAAAGGACAGTGAAAATATATATCCATTCGTTTGAAATGGATGTACATGACTGTATATGTCACACATGTCGTAAGCATGAACTACATTTCCAAAGTGATTGATATACTTTGTATTTTCTTTTTGATCTTTATACACTCCGGTGTGTTTGTACGTGGCTGTGTATGTGTGTTGTGCATTGATTTATGGGGGAAAACACAGGACCATGAAAGTGTATGTGGAAATGTACCGCGTGTTCAGTGTAAAGTGCTGGGCTGCGGGAAGTGGCTACCGAAAAACAGAGCACTGGAGTTACACCGAACTGACGACTGGTGTCCAATGATCCTCCTGATGAAGGCGCGCCTCTCTGACGCTGAGATTCTCCATCTGAGCATGAGGGTAGAATTCTGTTCTCTTATTGTATTGAACGTTCCCATGTATAAATGCTACCTATGCTTGATATTAAGTAAGTGGAAATAAGTCAATATCCATGAATAATTATGTAGGGACATAGCTACAAGTTAAGAGAAGAAAAATATAGTGACAGAATAAAGTAACTGGGAACAAGTAATCATGTTAAAATATTGTTATCTGAAGAGTTGTAGTTTGAATCAATAAAAGTAAGGAATGTAAAGGCCTGCAGTAGGAAAAGTTTCGGTTATAAATGTTGCTATGATATTAAAGTGAATCAGTAGGCTGGATTGTAATTCGACTGATGGACAATTTAAAACAATGAAGAGAAGCACTGCGTCTGAGGTCATCAGACATTTTGCCATTGATTAGGTAGATGTGATCGCAGCAACTGAAAATTTAAAAAAAAAAATGTTAATGATTAAGTCTGTTCATTGGAGTTGCTAGAGACACAGGCAGGACGCATCATAGAAGAAATATCGGCATTTAAATCTAATTTATATTTTCGTGTAATGCTACTCTTTCTTTTTGATTTAAAAAAATATAGGAAAGTTGGGAATGGACTTGTGGACTTGTCCTAAGGAGTGACATCCCCAAGGTTCGTCAGTACCTCGAGAGGCTGATTCAGGTTTACAGTCATTTGGATCCGAACATTCCTACTTCGCTTACCCATGACGAATATGGAGCGTCGGCGCAGACACAGGATACTTTCACTAATACGTCATGCAATAACGATCAATCGACCTCTTCCAATCAACGGAAGATTACTGATGAACCCGACTCCATCTCGACGTCATCCGCTGTTGATAGTAACAAGATTACAAGCCTGTGCGGTTCCACAGAAGTGGACGGTCGTCCACCCAGGGAGCCGCCAAGAGGACGTGATTATGTGGGTGCTGAAAATTTATCACCGCAAGAGATTTTGCCAGCTGTGGCTGATCCACAGCTAAGAGTTTCTTCACACGTAAGGAAAAATGGAATTAGGACGATAAGCTATGAAGAGTTAGCAGCGCAGATCCAGAAAGCTATTGCGAAAACTCAGGAGGAGATAGAAAATAACAGAAGACGTTTGGAAGATCTGAAAAATATTCCGCGCGCCTTCGCTGTTCTGCAGGAGAAGACAGTCGTTCTCGAAGGTGTAATGGCAACGCTTCATAGAGAGGTCTCGACGCTGAACACAAGGCTTAGCGACGTCAAGCTGCCCAGCGAGATGCAAGATCGGAAGATCACAGAGGATCTTCGAAAGGAAAGTCAGCGCTTCAGTCGTGACCTTTCGTCACTTTCTGAAGCCGTTCGGAAGCTGGAGGCAAGGTTGGAGAATCTCGAATGTTCCCACACCGGCGTTTTCTTGTGGAAGATTGATAATTACCGCCAAAGGAAGAGATCGGCGATGACAACCAATGTGAAGTCCATTTACTCCTCACCCTTCTTCACCAGCCAATATGGTTACAAGCTTTGCGGTCGAGTATTCCTGATGGGAGACGGCGTTGGCAAAGGCACCCACATCTCTCTGTTTCTCACAATCATGAGGGGACCCTACGACGCCGTGCTACCGTGGCCCTTCAAGGAAAAGATAATTTTCCAATTGGTGAACCAGCGAGAACCTTCCATGAAGAGCATAGTGGAAGCTTTTCGTCCCGACCCGACGAGCTCTTCGTTCAAGAGACCCACTTCTGAGAGAAACATCGGGGCCGGATGTCCTCTGTTTGCCAAGATACAGGTGATAGAAGATCCCAACCAAGGGTTTATCATTGACGATACCCTCTACATTAAGATCGCTGCCGTGACCTCCGACATTGCAGAAATTAAGTAGCCATAGACGCTCACAGCATGCTTTTTTTAATGAGCTGAGTAAATGGTAGCTTTCAACCAAGATCATATTATTACTGTATATTCAGTGATTGCTACTGCCATGACGGTAGAGATTTCATTTGTTCAAGTGCTGCTGAACATTTCTTAAGGTGCTTGCTTGGGAGGGGGCGGGGTGTTCACCGGTGCGAGTAGGCTTCCCGGGCAGTGCCTGAAAATCGGGCATGGAACCCCATCCTGGGATAATAATTGATTCATATCCAATCTACATGTCATAATGTTTCCTTTATAAATTCAAACAGTCAAATACTACTGACCTGCCAAGGCATCCCCAGATGTCATGATACTAAAGTGAGACCTTAAGCTAAACCAAGTCAAAAGAATAAAGGACCTATGCATCGATAACATTATGGCTCGAGGACAATGGAAGGCATGTGTACCACCATGATTCTTCTGCTTTCTTTTCAACGTACGCAAAGAAGAGCATTTCTTGGTAGAATGTGGGAGATTGTCCCGTATTTTAAAACCGACATAGTCTTACTGAATAATGATCAAGCAAGGATGGCAACGTAGCAGTTCTCGATACATACATTTAGGAGTTTCATCTTTCATTAGCTGCAAAGGGGCTAACAGGCATAATTCGGGAGATCTATTCCTCATCTTCTATGATGGCTCTAGCAGTTTCGATCCACTCATTTACACATCTACTCACTTTTCTTTGGAAATGGATGGTGTTCGTGTTATGGCGTGGGGGAGCAGTAATCTTCTCTGTATATTTCAGAGTTGTTAAGGTAGCAGTACGTTTATGTTTAGCGAACAAAGTCTAGTAGAGGTTCAACGGCAATTGTCACTTCTACTTAGAACATCACAAAACAAAGTTTCGTCACGTAATTGGTTCCACGGCAATAGTCACATCTACTTAGAACATCACAAAACAAAATTTCCTCACAGGCGTAATTAAATAGAAAACTTGTAATGTGCAGGCAAGCAACTACATAATATATCAAGAGTGCAGTCCTATCCTATCCCAAGCTTTTTTCCTTGTGATAAATACAAATTACTGTCGTTGCTAAACTGATGACTGTTGCATCAAATTTCAGAAGCAGCTTAGATTTACAGCAGCGATTTGGTTGACATATGGTATTGGCAACCAGTTCTATAAAACTCCTTATCTCAGAGCACTGCTTGTAATGGTGTTGATTTAAAATCCTCTCAACTGTGATGGTTACGGATGGTATGAAGATAATTTCAGCAACCGATAAATTTGCAAACAGGAGATATCATGATTGAATTAAAATAGGTACAGAATTAAGGGAGGCAAAGTCATATAATCCTTAATATGCAACCATCCCATCACAAATACCAACATAACATAGAGTTGCCTATGAAAGAACAGAAAACATGAAAATTGAAAGAACAGCATAATTTGAGAGTTATATTCATGTCATAAACGCCAGATTACACTGCTGAATAAAGACCGCAACAATTAGACTATTACTGTCATATATGATATATTATGAGTGATAGAAAATGCAAGTACTCTCCACTTGTAAAGGTAACATATTTTACCACCTCAAATTGTGCAATCTCATTGCAGACATCGCTGCAATGTCTGAAGGTATTTCCGTGAAACTTATCGTATATCAAGATCCTATTACCAGATAAAGATTATCTGGTAAACGTTTTGTAGACTATGTGGTCAACGGTCCAATGTCAAGCAAAAATTATGGCTAAAGGTACCTTCATGAAACAGTATGCATGCATATACTTCCGGAAAATGATTCTCTCAGAAATTTTGGAGTCATGGGACCAAGGGGCAAAGGTTAGGTTAAAATGCTGAAATACTACTATTAATGCTGAAATTATAGTTTCTCCATACCTTGGAAAGTACTCGATGCAAAAACCTTAATAACACGCGGCATATTGATGCATAATACTGCACAATGATTCTGTAAGGAAATAATTATTTGGATCATGGAGTCGGGATCAAATGAAATGTTAAAATACCTGTACATCGTATTTTCCCATATTACGAATAAAGCTCAAACTGGATATGTACCCGTTGTTGATTATTTCAGGATATTTGTTTGTCATGGAGTCAAAGGACAAGGGTCAGAGGTCACGTGACAATGCTCAAATTGCCAAAATTGATACCTGATCTCCGAACCAATTAAGGGATCCAAGAATGAAACATAGTCAATGAATGTAAACACTCAACACATCTGATGTTAATTGCTCCAGGCTTTCAAATGTGTCATTTCAGGTGCTTGACAATCTCATGTCAAACTGCCGTTTCACGTTGCAAAGATGTAAAGACCTATATGTATGAACAATTCCATATGCAAAGGCATATGGTCATAGGGAAATTACTAGTTCTCAACATTAGGCTTTAATGACCAAAGGATACAATGTAAATGTCTAGAATAAGTATTCATTTTGGAATGTTCAGTTCACTTGCATGGGCACATTGTCAACCTTCTCAACAGTTCGCAGCATTAGGCTTTAAAGACAAAAGGGTACAATGTTAATGTCTAAAATAAGTATTCATTTTGGAATGTTCAGTTCGCTTGCATCGGCATATTGTCACACAAATATTGCAAATAAGGTTGCGAACGGTACATTTTGGATAATCATGCCTCTGAACACACTATTAGAAAGTTCAAGATGATATTCATGTGCAGTAAAGGAAGGGATATAAAGTACATAATTTTAGTAACGACTATCTTTTTTTGTTGTTGATTCAAATATAGTTTATAATCGTTTTGATAAAACACTAAATCTATTCTTATTAATTAAGTGGAAGCTCTTGTTTGGAGGGCTTTTTCTTTCGCTAGTCTCATTATCGGAGTTTGTTATCTCAGTTTTACATCACAAGATATCTGATTGAAAATGTGAAGCGCTTTTTTAAACAAATATATTGAGTATGCAGAGGTCTGCCGTCCTTGTTTTTGTGTTGTGTATACCAGAGATTAAGAACAAAATAGAATAAAGCAGAGGGGCTGAATAGCCTGCGTTTTCCCCTATACAACCGTGTCAACAGCGATATATTGTGACACGAACTTACGTTTAGATATCTTTTTTTTTCTCCTTTGTCGTGCCTTTTATACTTTAATCAAAACTGCGGCGTTTTCATTTCACTTTGGTTACTCGATGTAGTATGTGCATGTTTAGTTTTGATAAAGCAAGGTAGGATATTGTCAAGCTTCTTTTTTTGTACATGTATTGCATTCCTCAATCAGTATATTATAGTTTATGAAGAACTCCTGTATCAGATTCTTGCATCAAATTCAAGAATTATATTTATTGCTGTTTGTCGAATTATTATTGTTGTTGTTGTTGTTAGGCCCCGCCACCAGCAACATCAATTTGACAGAACAACAAAAATAATGATTCTTAGAAAAGAAGTAATCACAGAAATGGTATGCGTACATCAGAAGTTATATATATATATATATATATATATATATATATATGCTTGTAATATAGATATACATTTATTATAATTATATTTAGCCGGGTTCACACGTACAAATTAGCGGGATGACGGTCGCGATCCACATCCCGAGATTTGTATCCCGCTAATTGGTGTACGTGTGAACCCGGCTAATGAGATATATAATCATATATGAATAGTTATGTCGCAAAACGAGCTTATTGCATTTTTGTTAAGTTGAGATATTATTTATTAAAGCTGCTTAATACAAACTACTTATAATGATAAGAAAATACGGAATATTTTTATATCATAACTATTATAATATTCCTGTTTATGTCACAAAAGTTAGGTATACCTGGAAAGGTTTAATTTTGCTCCATCTGATGATGGACTTACTTTGAAATGTTTTAAAATGGCACTTAGCTCATTTGCAATAAAACTCTTCATACAATATATACAATATATATATATATATATATATATATATATATATTGTGACGCTTATATGATATGAAACATACAGATACATACATTTTGTTCATGCATTATTCCTTTTACGCCGTAAATTGCATGAATAATGATGTACCCTTCTCCTTTACGCCAAATCATCTTCTTGCATTGTGGTTTTTCTGTGACGTATAATCTTGGTCAAAATATTTACAATGTACGGCTGCATTTTTGCCCACTGTATTGTTTGTAATGGTGAACAAGGATATGAAATAGTTTTCAAAATGCTTGCAGTCAAAACTGCAGAAGCATTCTTTCTTGAGGAATTCTTTCGGGATTACGCACGAGTTAACTGGCGAGTGTGAACATGCTTCAATTTTCTTGCGTGCGGGTTCAATTAATCAACTGAGATGGGAAAAATAAAAGAACAGGACAGCTCAGTGCTATGGTGACGGGATTCAAAATTGAAAATGTTGTGAATTATTAATGAGCTCTGTGACTGACGACCGTGATATGCGTATTCTCTCACGGTAACTCGTCTTTTATGAGGCTGAATGAATACACCACAGACGACTGCCAATTAATCACGCGGCCAAGGCAGGATGTGTTGCAGGGTATTAATTTATATATTTATTTGATCTAATAAAGACTCTACAGAGACAAGTTGAGAGCTTTCTATGCGTGTACACTGCGTGTGCACTTGACTAGCCTGGAGTTGCCAGTCGCTGCGGATATGATTTGAAGGGTTCATGATATCTCGACCCGTCGTGCACAGTGTCTAGTAATTTTTGTTGTTTTGTTCCGCACCTCTTGAAAGAGCTATCTCCGAATGTCTGGAAAGAAGCATGCGGTGTGTATGTGTGTGTGGGACGGTGTGTGTGTATGTTTGTGTGTTTTACGTTGATTCCAGTCATCAATAGTTGGCAGTATAAATGACGTAGCTCCATCACACCACGGATTTGCACCTCCTCCCACGATGATACAGCGATTGAATAAGCCGAAAGTGAAAGGAGCTAGGTATATTACTCGGATGTTGAAGAATGTGAGGTGATGGCGGTACATAGAATAACACAGGGGGTCCCCTTATATCAGTGTGAAATGGAAACCAAAGCCCCAAATTTTCATGAGTTCATTACATTGCACTGTGTAAAATACCTTCTTTCTTATAGTCAAAACGCACTGATGTACGACTTACCAACATTAGCTGGAATTTCGGGAATTTTCAGGTTCAAAGGGAAAAGTAGTTTTGAAACCAGTTATTTTATACGACATAGCGGGAAATCGGCGACATTAATCAGCGTTATAAATCGTTTTCAGTAGTGGCCAGCTCCCCAGTGAGGACCAATCCACTCCACAATGTTCAAATCGGGTAAATGCACAAATTCATCCAGATAGGATTGTGAAAAGAAAACTTATTGAATCTTCATTTTTTTACACATTCTCAAATAGCCGTGGTATTTGAGACCTTATACGCCATTTAGAAGAAAAGATGGTGTTCAATGCAATGTACGTCTACCATTGGACCTGCAGAGGACGCTACTTAAAACTAAATTTCCTCCTTTTTTCAGATTCCTAATGGTTTGATGTGGAAACGAAAAAGATTTGTGAGGTTTTGAGATAATTACATAATCACGAATTGAACTGAATTGAGTGGAATTGATTTGAAACGGTATTTTGTTGAGGAATATCCATTGCAGAAGGCAGGCTGAATTGCAGATATTTTACAAGAAAAGACTATGAATGCATTAGAATATTTACACAATTATTAAAATGCATAGAAAAAAAAAGCATATTCTTCTTAACTATTGCACAATGAAATTAACCTGTACGACAAAACAAACACAAATCTCCTCTTCAATTCATATGTGAGGTTGCCACCAACATATTATTCCGTCAATACCTTGCAAGCTTTCCTAGTGTATGTCAGAGTTTATAGCTCTTCTATTCGGTCCATCTGAGTGTATTGTTATAGTAAAAGGGAATTGCATAGTTTTGGTTGAGAAGGGGGATTCAAGTTTTAAATTTTTGCGAGATAATCAGAAACCTCTCATGAAATATCAAAGAGCATGAATAATTCTATAGTATTCAAAGCTTATCGAATGAAAATCGGCTTTTAAGTGGTTGAGATATCCAAAAACAACGTAAAACCAGGTGGTCCTAATAATGAAAGATCATAATAACTCAAGGTGAGTCCCACCGTTCATTAGAACCCTTTGTTTCTGCATTTTTCATCCACTTCAAACATTATTTTCATCAAATGAACTTTGAATAACTGTAATAATTGTATACTCTATCGTATTAATTTTCAAAAGAGGCATCATTTATCTCTCCAAAACACACACACACACACACACATACACACAAATTGGAAACCTGAAGTCTCATCATTACCCAAACTACAGTATCCCTTTAAAGTCATTGTGAACTTGATGTGGACAACCCACTCCTTAAACGTTTTATATCGGAGGGTGCATGGCAGGGAAACGGTACTGTCCCGGAGTCAAGTACGGAGACACTCGCGGTCTCGTCTTACGCATTGACCTTCGACATAGGCATCCGTGTTGGAGGTCATGTTTGTAGATCGAGTAACCATGGCAATTCAAAATTCCAGTCCCCAAGACGATACGCTGGACCTTTTTATTGCACTTTACAGAGAGAGTTACGCTCACAACCTTAATTGCCGTCTGGCATGTGAGACTGGATTATGAAAAGGCCTATGTGCCCTACAGACAGTTTGTTAATCTTCTTCACCCCTCACACATCATCATTATTAGTGATATTGATTGGTCCTCAAACAACATACTTGACACTTCAAAAATACTACTCAATTCTTCCGGAGGGAAAAAGAGGGGAGAGACCGATACAGACTCAAGAGAGGCGGGTGTATACCAGGGAGGTGAGAGGAACACCTCGATCCCTGTCCACTGAGGAGAGGACAAGAAGCGGCGAGAAAGGATTGATAGCAAAGACGGGAAATGAACAATAGAAGAGAGATAAAGAGATACATGTGGATCGAAAAAGGTGTGAGAGTGAAAAAAATTAATGCAGAAAGAAAATAAAGAGATAAAACATATGGGGAGATTAGCTGAAGGGGATGTATGTGAAAAGGGAAAGGATCAGCGAGGTGGGAAAAGCCAATGAGATTTACAAAAAAAAAGGGGGGGGGGAGGAACACTATAGTTATGAAAAGAGAAATACTAGCTGGTATATGCCATGAAGTTCATGAGGGAAAGAGGGAGAAGGAGAGTGAGATGGGGCTGGAAGTGCACACTTGAGGGGGGAGTGTGTGAGTGTGTGTGTGTGTGTGTGTGTACGTAGGAGGGGGGGGGGGCAATCCTGACTCTTTGTTCAGCGCTTCAACTTGCAGGGTTTTCACCTTGAATAAATAAAGACTGACAATCAGCACCGCAGTCCATTGTTAGGCAGGTTGTACATTATATTATTGGGTTTTCTGTTGACAGGACTTGTCGTGCTCGGACAATAACATGTTTTGTACACCGCATGTACATTTTATTCAGTAGCTTTCAGCGATCGAACATGTTCATATCTACATGAACATCTCCACCGCACCACTTCAGAAAATTGCATCACGCACCTTCACAACGAGGAGATCAGCCAGCGAAGTTCATCTACCATGACGTGATGGTCATGGTGTACGGCGACAAGATGTGTTCACACGTGAACGTAAGTGTCGGCTCGAGTTGATATCCGTATTAAGTTTGACGTCAATGTACTGCCTCTGGAGTCATGACATTGCGTACTGGTACCGGTACAGAGGCATGATTGTCTATGACAGAGACAAACGAAGAGGAGTGACGCGCCCTTCGCACTTCACACTGGTTTCACATTGATCCAACAATACTCTTTCTTGCTGCACGTAATACCATTAGATACCACATGAACAAGTGCTATCTTCCTCTAAAAGCGCTTTTTTAAAGGTGTTGGATCTAAGCACCTGTTCGAGCTGCGGTAACAAAATTCCATATTAATGCTGATGATATGCACTTTTCTCCATATCAACGTCGCAAGTATAATCAGCGTATAATCAGATTTTTGTTATAAATGGGAGATATGTTTACATCGATTTATCGACGCCTGAGAGCTGTGGGTTAGCACATCTACGCGAGCGTCCACCACCGAACGAGATGATTTGAGTGCAAGTCATTTGCCTTTTTTTAAACTTACATAGTCACAGGAATAGACGATGTTTTCTCAACTCTGTGGACATGCAAAGGCTCCCTGGATCTTTTAGAGGCTGTCGAGAAGCAAGATGGTGGGATCACCTAAAAGAAGCAACTCGTTGCATCTCGATCTTCTCTGTTAGAGCAAGAGGCTGAACAGTGTGCCAAGGGTTTCTCCCTTCTACCCCCCCCCCGAAAAAAAAAAAAAAATCGTAGATATTGCTAACTTCGTGTCAGTGTAGGCATCCCGTCGGAGTGACAACAGCAAAGACAGGAAACAAAGACTTTTGGACTCTAACTGAAGAAAGAAAATATAAGAATAAAAAAAGTGAAATTTCCTACTCCTGCTTTTGCCTTCAGGAAGAAGAAGATAAGGAGGAGGAGGAGGAGTACTGAAAATTTTGATACCACACACCTTCGTCTGAGAAAGAAAAAGAAAAGAAAAAAAAATGTTCCCGAGGAAAGCGGCCACCAACTATTCATACCTGGAGTCGGTCAACCCTGTTTTAGGTCAGACGTAAGTACAGTTTATCTTATTCTTCCTTTTTCCCCTCAGTAATAATAATGGTAATGATAAGTAATAATGCGCCATCGATATAGTGGCCTTTTCGTAGGTTCAGAGGGACATAAAAGCAAATTACATAGTTGAAAATAAGAAAGTAGGTCTCTGCAACATAATTTTCTCATCTAAAAATGTATTTAATCTCAACTGTGTGTATATTTGCACAAAAAGGTATCATCAATTCATAATGTTTCGTACCATCAAAATAACTATAGGCCTACATGTACGTTGTAAATATAATGGTGACTGAAAAAAAAATGCCTTTCGAACAAAGGTTGATGAAGCCGTCAGTTTCGGTAATGTCTTGGCACTATAAACAAGTTTGCATTTGATGTTTAGTGTGGCATACCGACAACGCTGAATACGCCTATCAAAGATCATGTGCATGTGCACTTCAGCCTTGTTGGATCCAAGGTCAATGTTCATGAATTATCCATTGAATTCAAGGTGAATATACACAACACATTAATGAATATAGTGATGCGGGTGGCCTGACGTAATGCGCATCTCAATCCCTCTCGGGAATAGACATGGGAAGTGGGGGGGGGGGGGGACGACCTGATTGGTGAGTGCCAAAATTCTTTCCTTGTAGACCACATAAGATTTAAAAACGGTCATTTGTGTGTGCTGTATTAATTTAATTCAGCTTTGTTTAGGACGTCAATTCGAGAAAAAAATGTCAGCAAATTATGCATCTTTTCTACACAAAAAAGGCGTTTAAAAAACCACTTGATGGCTTTTAATAATGACTCCTTTTCCTGTGATATCCATCGCCATACTTCAATCATAATAATAATAACATCATGAAAGATTGAGTATACAACGTAGCGCCTATTTAGTAAAACAAAATGTTTCTAGGCACTCTCTAGTTAAAAAAAAAAAAAAAAAAAAAAACACATTAAGAAAGTAACACCAAATTAACGTCAACATAAATCACGGAAGGATGCAACTTATATGTTTGTGTCGACTCTGTATTATTACCGTGTTGTGCCGTAGGGCGTCCTATACACCACAACAATAGGAGCGAATCATCAGATGTTTCAGTCCTGGAATCGTAAGGATTCACCTCGGTTGGCAACTTGATGTTTACAGTTTGGCGAAAGATCCAAAAGCCTGAATATTTGAAGTTCGTTTATTTCTATATACTTTTACACTATTCGCGTTGGGATGTGAGAATGTAGTATGTATCATCAAGTAGGCCCTAGATCGCCGGTGATGTCCCTGCTGCGTAAACGGATTGAAGACAATGCTTTATAATATGAGAAGCTCTACAAGTCTAGGAAGTCATTTGACTCATTCCTAGATTATACCTCCGCCATCCGGATTAAAGAAGGAACTTGTGGGATCACCCGTCCATTTAGCGTCAAATATAATATATCTTTTCCATTCATATTCTTTATACAACCACCAGTTAAAACATCTGCCAAGATGCAACGTCAAATCTCTACATGTGTAAGACTTAATGGTGAAGACGAAGACATGAAAATACAATATGAAAAGGCTATTATGCTTTTGCACTGAAGCATGATAAATGGTGGCCATATACTAGAGTTGCGGAGGCCATCTACTTATGTTCTACTAGTCTTATAATAATGTTCCATATATACTGTACTATCCGTCTGTATGGAAAAACGTACAATCCACTCTGTTATCAACACCGGCGATGACCTCGACTTGAACCTGACCTTCCTTCTAACCCTTGAACTTGGCCCGATTATCTCTTCCACGGACGTTCTGCAGCAAGATTTTACGTGGTCTTAGTTGCTTGCATTGATATTTTCAGAATACGAGATGAACAAAATGATACTCCTTGCTCTCTCGCACTTTGCTATGTTTGTGAGACCGTTCCCCCTCCCCCTTTTTTTTTTGTCGTTTAAAAAAAATGTAGCAGAGCAATATTTTCTAGTCGTTGTTATTCACAGGTTCATGAACTTACCTGCGTTTGAAGCATGGTAGCCGCTAATACCATGCAGTCTTTGACATGCATCGGCAGGTGTCCAAGTGACAGACGGAAGACCTTTATGGGCTGCCGAAGTATTTCTCATTATGGGGGAAACCATTAATGTCTCGTTTCAAATGGCATTCTGCGGGCATGGATGCAGCAACGGAGTCGTGTATGTTTACATCACGAGAAATCGTTTGACATAGTGCAATGATCCCAACCCATTGGAATTATAGGCCTACGTCATTATGTTGTTACCGCTGATGAGAATGTCGGTGAGCTGTATGATACGTATAGTTGCAGGCGGAACATTCCTTAGCAGCTGCTCTCTAATGCTACGTTCACGCCATGTTCCCGGCGATCACGGCAGTCATGTTATGTCACGACACCGTGGACAAGACGGGACTGACGTGAAACAACGCCGTGGGCGTGACAAGCTACAAACGTAGCTGGCCGTGATTGCCGTGCATGCCATGTCAGATTTTAAACTGTTAAAAAAATGCACCGCAGTCATTGTGCTGAATTGTACACAACGTAATGACACGGGATGAACGCAACAAAATGTGACAGATTGTACGCCGTAACAAAACTTGGAGGCGGTCCGTAGTGAGACGCGACGAGAATAATAGTTATGTGTAGTCTAGCCTGACCAGACGCCATGAGAACGGTGTGTGATAGCTAAAATATTCCCCGCAGTGAGGACTGGAAAGAATAATATGATTAGATTACGGAGGGGGAAAATGACACGCCTCTTAAATTAACAACAACAACAACATCAACAACAACAACAACAACAACAACAACAACAACAACAAAAGTGGCTGTATACCCAAAAATCTCTCTTCTATCAGTGCATGAAGAACACAAATTGGTAACAACATATAATGTGTGAGTTTATATAAAATGGCAGCAGTCTTCCCAAGCATACTTCATCATATAGCACGCTAGTAGGACTACAAAATATGCGTGCATTTTTGTATATAAATACACTTGTACTTGTCATCACATGTTACATATTTTGCCTACAGCTACAAATTTCAATGTCTGACGGTACCAATGGTTTTGTTTGTGTCCACGCTGTGTATATCCTTTGATCAAATGCTGCGAGAGAGCTATGGGTAATTTGCCTATAATTATGTTGATGCTAAGAGCTCAATTATCCCATATCTACATTTGTTTATCTTGTTATGTTTGATGAGATGATTTTGCAAGACGGCACATGAAGAAATCAGATAACAATTATCGATCACGTAGCGAGATTGCTGGTACAATATCTGCGTCAATGCTTGAAGACATCCCCCCCCCCACACACACACACTTTCTCTCCCCCACCCCCACCCCTTCTCTACCTTCCTCTCTCTACCATGACTACTGTCTCTCGTATAGGATGATCCGATTGGGTATAGTAAGGACATTCAGCAGTGAAACCTTGTTGCTCTTTTAGCAATGGCGCTCATTTTTGTCGCTGACTTACCGATGACTGTCTGACAAAAGAAATCGATAGGATATGTCAGAAACAAAGCCGAAAACTTGAACCCAAGGTCGACTACCAACGGGGCAGATTTTAGCCGTCTGGTTGTACCATGATTATTGGCAAAGGCTTGTGTCGAACAGGCAATGGTCTTTGATCTCATTGTAAGTTAATCAATGTCTGTTTACCGACCGAAAAATTTGTCCGACCAAATGATCGATCCCCTCCAATTGGTATTTGATGGGTAAACAGTGTGCGAAATGTCGCCTATTGCCCACCGGTGGTTATATAACATGCAGGGAGCTCGGAAGATGTACAAATTTATTTAAGAATTAAATCTTACCAAACAAAGGGACCGTGACACGGCTGTAATCCGACACTGAAGTCAGCGTTTTGCCAATTAAAAAGAGATCAATCGACGAATTGAAGGTTTAAAAAAAAGAAGGAGAAAAAGCCACCCGAATACAACTTGTTAAGATGTATAAGTATTACAATAAACTGTTTTTCTGAATGACGTAATAGGTCCTATACAGTCCGAATCGCTGGTTTACGCGGTCTTTATCCGGCAGCAATATGCAAAACATGTCATATCTTGCCAAAAGTTAAAAGCACAAAATACATTGATACTATATATCAAGAATGTCATTTTAGAAAGATAACTCCTGAATGTAAATTGTATCATATTATAATTGTATATTATTATAATTGTATAATTGTATCATATTGTATCATATCAATTGTATCATATTATTTTTTATTGTCGAAAAACGAAATAAATTTGAATTGAATTGAATAACAAAGAGGTATACAAGAGATATCGCGGTTTCATGGGGAGGCGGCGCGGAGCTCCTACGTCCACAAGCCCATGTGTGCATAATGATATGGCGGTTATGACAAAAACATTCAACAAGTGAACCATCGACAATCGTAAATTAAAAGAGAGAGATTTGTCTGGAAAATCCTTCATTATATTCACAAAAATGTAAAAAAAAAAAAAAACGATTCCTATCAAGATCTCATTTCAGGCAAAATCTCTTACCCAGTTTGTGGATGTAGAGGTTTTTTGTATCCAAGTTGACATAATTATCGAGCCTTAAAAAACAATTTCAAGAACAGAAGAAATGATTTTTTTTTTTTTAGCATTGAATTACGCGCATATTTGCCTTTCTTAAGTTCATTTATTTGTAAAGGCACTGTAAAGCGAAATGGACATGTTTGGAAAAAGATCAGTGGTTCCCAATGGACAGATTGCTGATATGAGTGGATGGATGTAAATCAGTAGACACTCAAAGTTAAAAATATGGAGAAGAGCTGAATTTGGCTTGCGAAATTCAGGCTTCTTAGTCATTTCTGTGCCACAGACTTTGAACAGTTTGTAGAATGCTACGAAGTTTTCTGTGCATGTCGCCACTCACGGCACACAAACGGTTAAAGTATCAAGTCAGAAGTATAAGTACCACACTCGGACGACATGTAAGTCTCAATATTGCGGATAATACTGTGTCTGCAAACCGAAATCCTCCTCCGCTCTCCCGACCGCCACAATAAATTAGTGTTCCATTTAATGAAGCATTTTGCTCCCCGAGCCTCCCACTTTAAGCCTCCACTCCCAGCGCCATCACTATTAACATCATGTCTTAAATGCGATGCCCACGGGGCCTTGTTTTGGCATCAAGAGCAGCGTTATATTTGCCAACGTCTTATCGGGCATGTAAGGAACAATTGGCAGCCAAGCTTCGATCAGCCAGAGTGGACATTTCTTCTTCTCGCACAATAATGTCAACCACCTCCTATTTGTTCTCTTTCTTCCGCGCATCTTTATTCTATCACCCTGAGACGGCTGTGGCATAGCATTTTTAACTTTCATCGTTCAGATTTGGATTATCGCCCTGCTTTTCGGGCGTTATCGGAGAACTTATCTCGCTTGTATCGTCACCATCATCATCACAAAACACCTCACCAACACTTCATTATTATGATGACGTCATCAAGCAACATCTCAAGCACTTGAGACCCGATTATTGATCTCAAACGGGAGTTATAGAGAGATTGTTTCCCACTTCTTCTTTTTCGATGGAATTTGGTCGATGTTAGACACCTATGTCATGTTTTGCTTCATGTCGGTGATGTAGACTATCGTTAGCTGAACCTCGTGAGGTTCCAGACGTTTGTCTTTGCAAGCTCGACCAAGGAAATCACCATGAGGAGCGTTGAAAGGGGAATGCAAGCCACTGGGTATGTTGGAGGTGGTAAATTCTTTGTTGGTAGAAAACTGAGTGATCCTGTTGATTATAAGCATGATTTATAATTCGCGCATGTTACAAAGGTGCAGTTACAGCATCATAATGTAGTGCGTTTAATTCGTCGAGAATAGCGAGTTACGGAAGGGAAATTTTGTTACATGATTAGTGTTTGCAGTGCCTATTTCATATTACATCATTCTGGAGTCTGGTTCAACTTCTTTCTGCAATGTTAATTTAACCCAAGAGTAGTCAACGTAATAATATTGGTGTATGCAATAACCCTTCTTCGCAGTCAGCAAGGTTTTCGATACACCATAGTGATATCCGACATCAAGTGCGAATTTTTAGCAATGTCAAACTTACATCATACCACGAACACTTCATATCTGCATGGGCAAGTGATGGAATTCATTTGCTTATTCCAGATCGTCGCAAATTGTGATGTCCTTTTTTTATTTGGAAATCTTATGGGCTAGAAGATGTGTGGTTTTTTTAAGAGTGACACTCAATTCGAGGTTATCGCCGGTTTTTATTTTCCCGGAACTCCCCTCCCTCCTCCATCCTCCCCTTTCCCCGCTTCCGTACACCAATAATATTGTACTCGCTCTGATAGATAGTGTGAGATGGATCTAGAGTGGAACATGGCGATACATATTTTCATCCGAGCGTCGCATTCGTGACGTCTCGGCGACAGAATTCGCCCTTAACTCGTCAGAATTCATGGTGGTGTATCCCTCATGTCGGAATTCAAAAGGTTAAAAAAAATTCAGAAGTATCTGCAGGTGTTTCTTTGTGCATCTCAAAGAGACTGGACGCTTCCAGGGAGCTGAGCAGAAAACTGTTGTCATTGGGAACAGGATAAAGATTCCTTTCACCCTCCTCCTCTCAGCGCCTCGGAGCAGGTGAAAAGCACTGAGGGTAATCAATAGTTGTTTTCCTATCCTCCCCCTACTTAAAGAGTACTGATCAAATCTGGGTTAGATGCTTGAATATTCGATTTGTAGATATGAATTTTTGAAGACCTTCATCATTTTCTTTAAACTGTTACTTGTTTTCATTAGTGGAGGAGGGTGATAAAATAGAGTTGTATTTCTTTTTTCAACGAAGTTAGAATTTTTTTATTCAAATTTAGACGAGAAAAAATTGCGGCAAACGCGTGATCGATAGATACGGTGAGGGAGTTTATAGTTGATATCGAGGTGGTTCTTTTGCTCGAGTCAAATTGTCAGTAGTCCTTGTCATGGTTGTAGTCAATGTTAGTGAAAAGTATTCTACAGTGTATTACGTGTAGTGATGTGGCGATGAATACAATTCATGTGTTCTTGTCTTGAGTAGCCATTTGTACGTTATAGGTGCAGTGGTTAAGCATTATGGGACTCGGCATTGGCAGATTGGGGACTGTACTGGCAGGTCCTGTCTTCGGACCAAGACAGTGGAATTAGTGTCCTCCTCTATTGGGGAGTGATGTGTGAGTTATATGCGTCAATTCAGGACGTGCAACATTTCGAACAGATTATCTTGAAATGATGAGAGAGGAAAGAAACTCAGCAAAAGACATAAGAGTATAGGCGTTTAATTATCCCTTGGAAGCATGAGGGATAATACATATCAGTGTGGTAACCAGTCAAATGACTAACAGAAAAGAAGTTTAAGAATAAAATTCCGAGAAACTATTTCAAATACAGTACCTCGAACTGAAAGTGGCATGTTAGCGCTTTGTTTCTTCTATACACCGGACTGATGAAGTCCCGTATCCACAGAAAGAGCGTCGTTTTTAATAGCTGAACTTTCATCATGCATTACGTTTTATTTACATGGTACAAGCGATATAGAGAGAGATATTGGCGGTAGGCCTTGGTGATAAAGGTCGATAGTGGCACCTCATAATATACAGTCATAATGCTGCAGTAATGTTCTGAGAGTACCTTGTAATGATTCCCTTTGTCATGCAGTTATATGGGAGGTGATTTATTCCTCACAGCGACTCGTGGCATCGTGGGGGTCTGAAAATGAGTTAGCTCTGTATAGATGATTGCATGGGTATATAGGTCTACACGTCAAAACAGAGTTCTGCAGGGAGTGATACTTATCCGAAGTTACAGAAATGAATCCCTGAACAGCATACTCTACTGTATTCCAAGAAAGGGGTGATTATAGGGTGTGCAATAACTACTATACAGCAAAGTGAGTCTTAAAATCAGTGTTGATGCCCAATTAAGAAGATTTCGCACCATGATTATCTCTTGAAATGCCATACCTTGCACTTTCTCATAGTAAAGCATCATAAATACATACAAACACACATACACCTGATGACATACATAGGCCCCTACATACATACAAGTAGGCCTACATACATACATACACACATACATATACATACATACGTACATACATACATACATACATACATACATACATACATACATACAAATATGGCGTCATGGTCGGATTGTACTCAGTTTCCTTTTATTGTTTCAGTAACCTAAATGAGGCGTTATACCTTCACCAAACCAGCTAACGATGAATAAACAAAGTCATAAAATATTCGATCATGGAGACAAGGCTGTATTGAAGAGATTAATGATAAAAATGGGACACCCTTTTAAAGTGAGCTTTTAAATGGAACGCAACAAATGACGTGACCTCTGCGTTTTGTAGAGTGGAACGACCATTACCACTATTGATACCTTATCGGGGTATACGATGATGGAAGCACGACTGAGCTTTGACCTCCATGTTTTTCGGGGGGGGGGGGGGCACGGAACCAAGGGAAGAGGGAGGGGGACACTAAGGCCCCCTACCCTCCTCTCCCACCTTTCCTACGTAAAAAAAAAAAAAAAAAAAAGGAGAAAGAAATGGAATAATAGAAAATAGCAAAAAAAATCTCACCAAGACTTTCTTACGAGGGCTCCGTCCGGAGATTCTATAATTCATATTTTATCATATTATAGTTAATATACATAATCATGATGATATGTTTGTTATATAATTATACCATTGTATCGTATAACGTAAGGCCGGGGAAATTAGTTCATGAGTTAGACAAGTATTATGACTGATCTTTTTTTCATAGTCAGAAAATCAAAAGAAGGGTAGATGTGCAATGTTGCGCCTCAATTTTAGATACATGTACATTTGATTCAGTAAAGTATTCAGTATAAGAAGAATTTATAGAAAGGTCTTCGAGTAAAGGTGGCACAGAAGATACGGACGCGCGTTCGTCGTAGATCACTGGCTCGCCGCATAACTATCCGTATCCAATTCAAGTCAGGCAGCGCACGGGTCCCTCATTTCTCTACTCCTTCAAATAACACTTGAGAAATCGAAGAAAGCGGCTTCCCAGCCAGCGCGCCCGCACTGCCGCAGATCTTTTGTTGATCGTCGCCTAGCGACACTCGGGCTCTATCGACACGCAGTGTCAACCCCGAACAAAATCTATTCAGGTCTCTCGCACCCGAAAGGTCCCCCGATTTTCTTTTCTTCTTCCTTTTCCTTTTGTAGTGTCATCCTCTGTGGTTAGTCGTGTATGGAATCTTGTTTGTCCATTCGGCACAGGGCACTGCCTTTCGCTGCGCGAAGCCATATCGTCATATATGGCGTAGTCCCATGACCAGCTTTCTCTGCTCTTTTTACGCCAGATCTTTGGATAATTTTGCTGGACTCTTACTCATATTCACTCAGTGAAGATTGCATGTGTCTCTGGTATTCGGTTTACGTGTTTTTCTGCCTTTGAGATTCCTTCTAATCTCGGACAGACGAATGAATCGTCAGATATAACGAGTGCATTTTACATCGGAAAGACCGGACGCACCGATAACGTATCAGAGGGCTCAAAGTTTGACGCCACTTTGCTTGACATGAAATCGGATATGCACTGTAGACATGGTAGAGGATTGTACAACATTGCAGCTCAGTGACATTCGAATGTTGTGGCATCGTGACGTGCCTTGCTCTTTATAGCGTTCTCAAGATCCCGTGTGTGATTCCAGCTTTCGGTGTCCGTGGATGAAAGTTACGAGCAATCAGCAAACAGAGACTGATGTGAAACTGCCAAGGACAAACTGCGCTGCGTCAATGTCGTTACCATTATACTGAAATTTAGTAACATCCACGTCTTTATATTGTACGGTATAGATATGGCACGGTTGTGCATATAGGTATTTGATATATTACTTGAAGGAAAGTAAATGGACGTATATATTTTTTTAAGTCACTGCAATAACTATCACCATGAGTTCTCACATTCAATACACTGACCGGGCCACTTCGGCTGGTTACCGTCTTCCCGCTTCAACTCGTATCTCTAGCGCCTACCACAAGAAGTGCGTACCGGCCGAGCAGCGAGCCGAGAGCCAGCGCCTCCCGGAGCCCCGTGTTGGAGCTGGAGGAGGAGCAGGAGGTGGACTTGGTGGTGCAGCGGGAAGTGGAAGACACACCAGGGCGGACTTCCGGGCGTGCAATGTCGTCATCGAGGACAAGACGTGGCGGGAATCCGTCGGCAGGGAGAAGAAGGGATCAATCAGATGGTAAGGACGCCTCATGAACAGTCTGTAAAGATGCCATAAGCACCGTAAGAAAAAAAAAAAACACCACACGCACACACACACACACACACACACACTACAATAAACCCCACCACACTTATCCCACAATTAATCACAAATACATTGTATATCTACTATATGTTTACTGTACATACTGTCCTTGGTGCTTAACACTCTTTTCATAGGAAATGGGCCTTCAACCTGTTTTTAAAACGTAGCCACAATGATTATAGACCAGGTGCAGACCACAATGCCATGCTCTGGAGGCCCAGTAACTGTTTTGGGGCTACATTGTAGATATTCCCTGTAAATTGGGTCAATTCTTACGATGCAGTGAACATTTTTCTAGACTGTCCACAAGACTGAGCCTGAGGCTGATGTAAAGAGAAAAAAAAATGAAACAGAGACACACAAAAGAGAAGAGTTGATTTGGTTATAGTATTGCCCATTTTAGGAAACTGGAAGTATGAAAAAGGTCAGTTATATTCCTCCTTGTAATCTTTTGCAAAGGCTCAAGAGAGATTCTCTCCCTCTTTCAAAGACCTGTGGGACATCCTGACTGTACCTTTCTGATCGCACCTCAATATAATCTATCTGTCACCTGAATACTCGTGTATATACACCATACATTATCTCTCATAATAATTCAGCTATAAGACATATTTGTATATATACATGTGATAATGTTCAACATGGCGCCATTACGCAATCTGCGATGCACTAGACCATTCAATCACTGACCCACAAAATTCGCTGCACTGTCTCCATTGTGTTGTCAGAGCGGTCCTTGTGTTTTTTCTTTTCATATTACATTTGAACTTCATTATCCCATAGTCCCATACAGATAATTGTTGCCTGCACATGATGATCTTGCCCGATGGTATATGCATGCGAGTTAGATGACTTTTTCGTAACACTCAAACAATGTATTTCTTGTCAGCACTGAATTCATTGATGTTTCATTTCCACGACATGCAACTGCTGTTAACATTGCTGGTTGGACTTTAATCATATACAATAATTATGTACAAAGATTGTATATCAGTACTGCTGAAGTATTCCAATGCCTGTTGATCACAGTCATTTAGGTGATAGGGTTTCCATTAATGTGTTAGAATGTTGCTCTTAAAAATCCTGCCCCCTTCCCCCCCCCCCTTTTTTTTTTTTTTTTTGCTTCTTCTCTTTTTCAATTTTGCAAAGAGGTTATCGAATTGACAATGGCAATAGTATATAAGTGAGCTTGGCAGCAAGAAAGATAAATGATTGCTCTTGATACGTTTCTCAGACCACTTTTAAGCCTACAATGTGTATTAAACTAACAGTTAGTTTATCCATCTGTTGTTTGTGATCCAAGGAAGTATGCAACCCCTATAATAAAGGGAGAGCTCAATAAAATCACAGTAAAGAAAAGAGATTAGAAATGCGCGCAATTCCGTAATGTCTAGTGAGTGTTGAGCATAATGAAGGATAATCTAATTTCTCTGTATCGCAATATGCAAAATAAATTCATGCTAATTGGGTCAGACAAAGGTTTTTTTTTTCTTTTTTCCTACCTTATTATTCTATTTTCAGAAAAAAGGATTGGTTTCAGATAATCGTTACGATATCGATTTTCAATTAGCACTTCAGGTCACTTTTTAGAGTGTATACAGTGAAAAAAAAAATCGGTATAAACGTTAGTTTCATCAACATTAAATAGAGAAAAATTTAACAAGTGTGTCTGTGTATGTTTTCCCCTAATTCACATAATTTCATGAAACAATGATGACGAGTACGATCACACACAGTTGACTCCCGTTATAACAAAGTCCTCGGGACTGGCAGTTTTCTTTCGATATATCGAAATTTCGTTATAACCGAACAAATAACAACAACAACAACAAAGCCATGGAGTGGATACTGTTGCGGTCTTGTTCGTGATAACGGGAGTGCACTGTATAGTATACAATAATGTGTATACGTCAATGAGGGAATAGCTGGAACGTATTTGAAACTTCCAGATTCTAAACTTTCTCGTGTTTTTAATTACTCTGAGCTCCGCTTTATACTTAAGAAGGAAATCCATGCTAAGGTCCCCAAGAGATGTTTACAACACACTGTGAGATTCAAATGACCGTGGGAAATCGGTATTTGAAAGGAAAAATCAATAACTTGCTACAAAAAGTCAATGGCCTTGTCGCCTGAGAAAATCTCGCGTCAGCCATGTCTGCAAAACATTTCTTTCCTTAACATTTATACCCTACATGGCACACTAGTTATTTTGCAATGGGATGATGCTGTAGATATGGGCAGTCTGGATGACTATTGTTCATCTACTTCTATATAATTTTCCTAGATTTCCAAGAGATCGTTATCACGAATGGAAACAAACAAAGATCTGATTTGATCCGATGTGGTTTGGTAAACGTAGTCAGTCTTATTCTGTTGTTTTGCTTCTTTGTTTCCTTTTGCAGGGAGGAAGGCTGGGGTTTCCTGAAAGAGTATGACCAAAAGGTAAGTCATGAAAGTGCCTCAAGTTAAATGATGAGAAAATAGCATCATATCATTGAAATTGGAAACGAACTTAAATCGTTGTTGTGTAAATTACGCAAAACAATAGTTGATGCTCGTATATGTTAGTCACAATCTCCTATACGGTCACGACTCATGCAAATTCAGATATGGTACTTGATTTTTAATTTCTAACTTGGAACATTGTACTGTCGCACTGTGTTTGACTAACTGATGACTGTACATGTGTATGTTACTAGTAACTCACACTTAGCTAGCACATGGAGTGGGATGTCCATCCAGGGCGTTGTTTTACCACCTAGTGATGTGTAGGCCTATCTCTCTGTAACTTTGTTTCCATCATTCATGTGCATGTACATGTGTCAAAATCATTAGATAATACACTCGATGCCGGCACTATGATGGATTGCTCGTGTGACTGTTAATCCAATGTCGTCAAAAGTATCCGACACAATATCATGATTATGATGAGTTGCTCCGCTGTAAATTTCTCATACTATATTTCAAAAAGAGAGAGATAGAAAGTGTGTGAAATTGTGTGATACTATGTGGTTCCCTGACATTTGCTTCTGCAACAAGTGCTCCCACGAAATTTCTGCACGTTAAGCCCATCATAAATTCTACCAACAAACATCACCCTAACCGTAGTCCTAATCCTCATATCAAACTAATCCAAAAACTTAATTACAACCCTATAACCATCATAACCCTATATAAGTCCTTGGAGAAAATAAGACCGGAGCAATATTTGTCGCAGGAGCAAATGTCGTGTCGCCTATTATGTAGACATGAAGTACATGTAATTTCCCTTGCATGATTGATCAGCGACATGATTTCAAAATTTGATGGCATACAAAAATGACATAAAATCAATAGGTGTCCCTCCATTGTCCTTAGAGATGATCAATACCAGCCCATGTCACTTCCAATTCTGTCGTGTTTTTTTTTTTTTTTTCCTCTGTGGAACGAACATACAATAGCGATTCAATCGATAAAGATTATACAGGTCAATTTCATTCAGTCAGTTGCCCTAGATATGAAATAGGTTTTCATTTCGGATGCCGATGTGTAGTAGGGGACGGCAAGTTTCAAACGTACGCCTACTCAGCCATGCGAGAATCTTCTGCAATATCAATGACATTGTATCCGGCTAGGGTAGGCCTATATTAATCCTTATGCCCTGATATAATTATGTTGGAAGTATTAATGGGTGGCGTTCACATTTTCAGTTGCGTTGAAGAAAACAAACCCACGCCGAGCATCCAAAATGAATTTTGTGTTTGTCGAATCGTTCCATTCTTGCAGGGAAACCGGAAAGAACCCACGCAACCTCCTGAAAACCTCACGGTGTACTCAGAGACAGTCCCTAACACGGCCAATCAGAGGTTCGGACATCGGCAAAAGACGGGAGCAGCGAAAGCAATGGTGGACCTACAGCACAGACTCAGCACGACGAACAGGAAAAAGCATCACAAGGAGCTAATATGCTACGACTGAAAACAAAGTCTGAGTCAGCGAACTGATCGATCTATATACAGATATAAAATGTGCATCAATCAATACTTCATGCGTACGCCATGAGAAACGCATTGTGTATCCGAAGTCTGACTTTTAGCCTGGACTGCAAATAGACATGAAAGAACGTGGTGTAGCTATATACGGCGGTGATTAGTTTCGCAAAACAATCAGCCGTCGCACGATGACAAAGAAGAAATGACTTTAAAAAGAATGTTATGGCTGATCATGTACATCAGACTGTCAGGTGTAAAATGATGTTTACAAACTAGCACCGAATGTGCATCGAATTTTGTTGGCTAACGAACAAGTCATTGTTGATGGTTCGTACTCAAATGATACATACTAGTATACGATACTTATTCTTTCTTCTTCTTTTTTTTTTTTGCAAAGCCAGCGTGTAGCCTGCGGTTGATTAACGAATGAGCACCAATGAAAAAGTTGACGGGAAGCAGTGTATTTCCTTTTCGTTTTAATGAATGATTAAAAAGGATTTATCGATGGCAAATGGTAAAGAAAACTAATGTGAACTCATCTTTCATGGGAATGGCTGTATGTGCGACATACAAACATTATACTCGTGAACAAGGGTCCTATGTGGAACATTGCAATTGACGTAAATCTCTGTTGAATGGGAGAATGCACGAAAGAAACTTACATTGTAAAAATGGTTGGAATTTAAAGCAGGACTTGATCCATTTACGTTATTTCTTCTGCAAATTATGGATAGATATGGATAAATGTGGATAAATAAAAGACTATTATTGCAAATGGATCTGGTGTCCAAAAAAATCTAGCTCCGGTCCAATTCAATAGTAGGCCTTCATGTAGTTACATTGATATCACAATTTCAAAAGTACTATTCTTTCAAAACTGTATGGTTTGATCGTAACGTGGCCTTCGAAATAGTGTTTCTTAGAATAATTTTTACAGTTTGACAATCATTTTAGCTGCCTTTCACGTTTTCAATTGTCGTGTTTCCTAGAAGATTAAATTTCCACTAGTGATCTGCAGTTTAGAGTATATTTGGGGGTAAATTCAGAGAATAGAAATTGAGTATATGAATATAAGAACGACCCAAGTCCATGGAAGATCATTTCGAGTAAACTAAAAAAAACCTTCATATCTTTTTCATTTGTCCAATAATATTCTATTTAACTGTGATGGGAAGGCAACATTGTATATACAAATGAGAACATAAAATTATGACAATTAACATTTACATTAATTGTGGAGAGGCCATTTTGTGTGGTGGACTTGGGTCGTTCTTTGATTCATATGGACTTGGGTCGTTCTTTGATTCATATACATGATATTCTGCTATAGAGATGGGAGAAGGATGAGAGAGGGCGCTATTATATGAATGTAAGAATGACCCAAGTCCTTCATTCTTACATTAATATAAGGTTTAACTCATTCGTTTCAGGCACTTCCGGGGGTAGTTAGGATTTATCATTTATACACAAGATGAGTCCATGCATAAGCTACAATTTCCCATATCAAACTGAATTTGGCCAAAAATTGGACTTGGGTCGTTCTTATATTCATATACTCAATTGTTCGTGCTCAAAGTAAAACGTTAAACAGTGCTCCATTATGGGCCGTATTGCATAGCTACCATTGTATTCGTGTTGTAAGTTATCAGGAAATGTTCACGCATTAATTTTGTAAGACGAGAAAGTTGAACAACATTGGCACTTGCGCAGTGGGAAGAGACTGGAGTTGCAAAACGACATGTCAGTGTGGTTGATGTCATATAGTGATTATGATAGAGAGGGGAAAACTCAGTCTGTGTCGTATCCTGGCGGTTTGCAGTTACGGAAAATGTCGTGTCGTAATAAGAATTGCGAAATCCATGGGTCTTTTTACGGACATGGAAATCCCTGTGTTTATGTTGCCAATTTTGATGACGCGATGTTTTCTTTTTAATTTCAGATCATATTACATCGGTGTTAAAAAAAAAACAACTTAAATTAATGTAGTGTATGTTCCTAAATAATTGTCACCAAAGTTCAGCACTATTTACATTGTAGCAGGTCTATAACTGCGGCAACACATCAAACGCAGATACATTTTCACGTCGTAACGTACAATCACGTAAGGCATACAGACCATCTAAACTATGTAAAACTTCTGTTCTGAGAAATGATTCGCAGCGCTCCGTTCCAAACTCGAGAGCGATATGAAACATTTACAAACAAAGGAACAGAACAATGCTTCATTCAGTTTCGAATTTCTCTTCCTTTCGTCCTCACTTTCAATCAAACTAGTTAGCCAAGCTAGGATGTTAAACAACTCCGACACAGCAATATGGCTCAACAATTCTATGGCTTGGCTGTTTGATAAAGCACGCACGGCTCATATGCTGTGTCAGATTTCATCTTCTGACACTGCTTATAGTCAATAAAAATAGTGCATATTTATTATCTACCGTGCGTCAGATAGCGCAAATGCTCATCAAGTGTACCAGAAATTCACACCGTAATGACTATCAAAATAAACTCAATCGTCCTAAGTAACCTTTGCCCCCCCCCCCCACCCCAACCTTTCGGGGTTATCCCCGCGGCTGATGTGACAGTGTGTTAGCATATCAAATCAAAAGTGTGTACAGAGTTCGAGTACGAACGGATTACTGCAATCAAACACAATTACAGTCTATTTGGTTAAATGTCTAGATGGGTGTAAAGGTTTATGTTCCATTCTTTCTTCACGAAGAAGAAAAACAAAGAATTTTTAGCAGTAGGTGAGCATAATACAAAGGACAACCATGCACTTATCCTTGTTATAGGCAACCTTCTGTGTTTATACCTATACTATTCAAGCACCTCAATGTCACAGAGCTGGTAATGTACAGCTGTTATCAAACGGATATTGCTTCATTTTCAAAACCACAGCGTGCCCGGTTGTTAAAATTACGTGTGGTGTTCATTCAATACTGCATATTACTTTGATCGTGTCTGTCAGTCTGACACGGTTCTGTACTACATTAAGGTGCAATCATTATGATCGCATTGTTTGAAGAGGCGGTTAATCATAATGTACAATACTGCGTAGCAGTGAATATGGAAAACAGTAGAATGATATTGTTAGTATTCGTATTCAACGGTTTAATGAGCCCGTACAAAGCATGATACAAGCTACAAAAATACAAGCGTAGCGAAACAGTCATGATGAAAAAATAGTTGTGATAACACGCCTTTATTTGCTTTATAGGTTTCTCGATGATCGTAAAGATGTCATCTGTTAGCGTCAGAAAACAAAACAAGAAAACTGCCAACTGATGGAAATATTAATGGCACCGAACCTTAAGCATTTTGACATAGGCCCTAAATTTTGAAAGAATGTGTATACTATTAGGACCTTCATACAAATCGAAGAACATCATGATTGCAAATCTGTATAATTATGTTTCTCTGATATTGAATGCATACATCCGTCTAGACAAGAGACCAGCCATGCAGAAATGTCTATACTTCAAATTGCGGTAATTGTATGAAGAGCTTGCTTCCAAAAGGCGCTAAATCAATTGAAAATGATGGATTTAGCGCCTTTTGGAAGCAAGCTCTTCATAGGGCCTACCTTATTCCGTGTAATCGAACTGGAATTATTTGAAAATGATGGAATAAAAACAGTGACCTTCTTTTGATTTGCTTTGCTAGCTCGTGTTTCAAAGCGCACGTGGTAATTGATACAATCTGATCCGGTTTCAGTACTTCCGCAAGTTATTATCATTGCATGTGTCCTGCCTTTGATTATACAATGTCGAGTGTGTATGGAAGAGAGAGTGGGGGACTGGTGTAGCTTCTTTCGCTTCGTGATGTTTCTAAGCAACGCTCTTTCGTGTAGTCACACCACTATCATTACCAATTTGCGGAACAAGCTACAGTATATGATGTTGTATAATCAAACAAAGTGAATATGAATAAACTCTTAGCATGAAAATGGCCTCGCTGCAAGAGGGCTATAATGGTCGAGAAGTTTGTTCAGATCAGATTAGAAAGAAATGTATGCGCACTCTGACCATGTATGTATTACCACTATGTCACCAACACTATAATATTTATACGAGTTACCGTGTCGATCGAAAGTACATGTATCTCTATCCACCTCCCTGGTTGTACAGAACTCATACTATACTGTGTCGCTAGAGTAACTCCATGCTATTGCCATGTAGGTATATCACCGATTATGATCATCTGCTTTGCGTGAAACGGACCAAAGAAAAAGCATTCTATAATGACTTGCATTGTGCCGGTAGACATCAATGAAGAGGTATAATACACGGGAGGAAAATCAATTCTATTTTTCTCAAAACATAGCAGCGGTCTAGAAGAATGGCAATGAAAATAGGAGAAATACTTTTGATCACTCACACAATGTGCCAGTAAGAATATAAAGCAAAAAAGTTTAATGGTTTAATAGTGTAACTGCTATATTGGCACACTGCCTGTTTTTTATCTGCTGTGGATCTTATACTGCATAGGCCTTCTCAGTTGCAGCACAATATCTTACATAAGTGTTGCTTTCCTGTATTTCACGTGTAAGCAGCATTATATTGTGTATTAATTGCAGGTGAGGAATGTGCAATGAATTACAATGAACATGATACCACATCAGCCTCTCTTATACAACAAGATTTTCATACGGTATGACATTATTTTGTTTCCAAAGACGCTAATTATACCATGCATGGGTTTATTCGGGAAGGCCTGAAAAAGGAAATGTTAAAGGATCTTTAAAACCGAAAATGGAAGTCACTAGGCATTCCCCGCCATGCGGTGAAAAGGGAATACCTTCTGTATGACTTAAGATGTAACATATTAAGACTTAGAGTGCCTACAGCCGTTTCGTACGATGACATTGTTATTTCAGGTGAAAAAAAAAAGAATAACAACGTTCGAATAGTGCTGCGATTTAAAAAGTACAGTTAATGATATCAAAATTCAAATACGCGTTTCCATAGTATATACCTGCAGAAGATATTGATTAATTCAGTCATGAAAGAAATTAATACATCAACATCATGGCCGACGCATGTTTAAAGTGGGGGCCACTTCCGCTTTGGTGCCACTTACGGGTTTCTTCAGCTTACAAGCAAACCAAAGTGGTGGCAGGCTATGTATTCCTATGTACGGATGCAAAAAAGGGGGATCCCCCTGCCCCCCCCCCCCCCCCGGTTCCGCCGGCCCTGAACATTATCGACCATAGTCTGTATCTGTTTCTGTCTCTTCTGAAATACTTAGATGATTGACTTTGTACCTTGACTGGGAACTATAGAAATATATTTGTGTGTTTTGTATTAACTATGATTTCGGTTGAGACTATTCATGCTGATGTGTAATTAGTGTAATATTTGTACAAAAATAAAGATCTACATGGAAACTATTGAAATCCTGCCGAAGGCCAGTAGTTCTGTTATTATGACGAGAATCTGGTGACGATCTTGCACAAAATCGAAACTTGACTTTTTTTTCCTTTCATGAGACTACAAGTGGTTTCCGGTGGAATGTACAAGAGAGAGCAGGAAAAAAAAAAAAAACGATCGAGAGAGTTACAGAGAGAGAGAGAGAGAGGAGACCGATTTGATGCGTACTACTAGTCGCAATCTATAGTGTTACCTAACATGAAGAAAAGGGGGAATACAGAAAGACTTTATGGTTGTAAGGGGATCTCTGGATTCTTTTTCTTCTGACAGTAGGCATACCCGGGATGGCACTCTCTTTGTCAAATAGTCAATTCTTCGTAAACAAGCTATTTACCAACTTCTCTACACTCACGGAAAAACACGCAGATGCACATGGTCACAGACAAACCCGCCCCCCCCCCCAAAAAAAAAAAAAAAAAAATATATATATATATATATATATATATATATATATATATATATATATATATATAATTATATGATAGTTATTACATACAAATATCAAGCTTTTGCTGTTCGTAAAGTCGACGTTTCGTAGCAGATAAATGAGTGTTAACTAAGAGTTAACCGTTTTTCTGTCTTGGCAAAGAAAATGCAATGCCGGTAGCACGGAAAGGCTTGAGCTGGTGTAGCAAGCAAAGGCCGCAGGGGATGGGAGAAGGATTGGTACAGGCATGACAGGGGAGGGTGCACAAGGTGCCAGGGAAAGGAGCCAGCCCGCCGTGATTGGTTAGGCGCCCTCTGCAGCTGGCGTGCCACAGTGAATAAGCCAGTTCGTAGTTCCACTTTGCGCATGAGTAGAAACAAGGTCATTCGGACCAACAGGCATGATGGTTTTTAAATTCACTGGGATAAGCATCTGTAATGTTATGATTATTCATGAGATACTTATAAATGCTGCTTGCCAGCACATCCACATGACAGCAAAAGTGGTATAAATATTTGGCAGTATCAATAGAAAGAGATTGTCAATACATTCAACGCAAAATAATGAAATGGATGCTTTCCCAAGTGTAAATTGACGGATCGTTCTGCTCATCTGGTCTACGCAACTCTATTCTTTGTTTGAACAGGATTGTGAATCCCATAAATTGTTATGTAAAGCTTATGCATTATGTCGCTCTAAAACGAGTGAAGTACCCCTAACCGACTGAGAAAAGAGAAAGGTCATTCGTACCAATGCGCCCATGAGCTAACTCTGAACTAGCTTACTGAGCTGTTGCTGTAGATTGTGTTGAGATTGGCTAGCATTAAAAGCGTATATTGTAAACTATAGGGCCTAATCATCTCATTCTTTGGTTGCCCATCTATAGATGGCGGAATCTGCTTGCCAGTTTGGTATTCGACTTCCGTCGTCAACCACATCTGCCAGCAGCTTCTCAATGTCGTGCCATCTATTGACGGGCAACCAAAGAATGAAATATAATGGCTAAGAATACGTCACATCATCACATTAGACCTATTCGATTTTAAGACACCGCAACTTACGTCATATAAGGGGATGGGGTGCCTGCTTCCAAAAGTTGAACAAAAAAGATGATTTCATGGTTTATGCACTGAATTAGGCGCATTGCTGTGTCAGTGCACGAATTAACCATTTTGTTTTAGACACGCAGAATATCCCAGTTATAGAGGGGAAAAAACACAACCCCCGAACGCCCAAAACGAACAGCTAGGTTCATTGGGACTACGGAGTTGAAAAATGTGCTTGGCTGTTTTGTGGTTATAAAATCAAAGATCGGTGACTCCGTCAACGTGTTGCAGGACTAATGTTTGCTGATGAAATTCAAGTGCTTATGTCTCATCATTTTATCATCATGGTACCTAGTTAAGTGGGTGGATTTCGATGTTCTCATGTTTGCTTTGTCATGACCGTTTGTGATGAATAGTTGTTGTCCAACTTGACGCGAGGTTCATGTTGATGTAGATCGCTGAACGAGTTGAGTCGGTAAGCACATTCTGTGTTCTCGGAGTTTGGTTTTCCTCTTTCTGTTGATCTTTCTCTCTTTCTTGCATAAACACACACATACATGTACAAACAGCAATCGGTTATGTTTAATTCATCATTTCATTTATTTCCGCTTTAGATCATTAATAAGTTTACAAAGTTTACGTAAAAAATATACATGATATCAAATATCAAATATCATATCATTTCTGTCCACTAATGCGCCTGAGAAAGGCTAACATTGGTTCTCCTTCTGTCTAGACATAAGATGTTGTATCACCATATACTTCTTGAAATAATTCTTCAAAATTTCAAAGGTGGCAAATAGTCTCAAGTATAAGTCAATATATATATACACTGTACATTTTACATTTTAGAATCCCCCGTAATTAATTTAGTGCAATATATTTCAATAGGTATACATTGTGCATATCTCTCGAGAAGAATCTCATTGATCAGTATAGGCTTTGATGATCAGGGGGGCATTTCATGAAGCATTTTGTCCGACAAAGTTGTCGGACAAATTTGTTCTCAGCCAATCAGATGCAAGGATTTCAGTAGCTTGTAACAGCTTCATGAAACGCCCCCAGGTGTGCGTGAGTGATCACTGGGGTGTAACGAGAATAGGAAATCAGCAGGTCTGTTAATGTACTAATATGATTATTGTGTGAGCGTAGTGGTGCGTGTGCAAAAACATGAGAGAAAGAGCGAGTGAAAGCGACAAAGAGCGAAAGGGCGTGTGATAGTGTGGGAGGCAGGTGTCGAAAGAGAGTGTGTGAATACCGTAACCTTATCATCTGTGTTTTTGTTATGATGTTATGTTTACGGCTTGCTCAGTTTGTAGGTCTACATGTCCTGTCGTATGACCTCGTTTCTTAATGTCAGTATTTTACATGTTTCTTTTATATGAGTACTTGAAGTGTTTGTTCGCAAAAACCGATAAGTCCATTTTTGAAGATTTTGAAGTACGGTTTCTGTCATAAAGTACAAAATAATACCTTTTAAATGATATATTGGTAACTACATATAAAGGTACATTTTTGAAGTTATGGTCAAAAGAAGCCAAAAAGAATCGTATTATTCTCTTTATTTTTCTTGAACTTTAATTGCAAATATCTCCATTTGGCAAACATGGACTTATCGGTTTTTGCAAACAAATTCTTCACTTGTTTTGTAATATCTGTTGTCTCTTTTACGATGTAAATCTATGTGCAATTCAGTCGTATGACTGCGAGACATGAATACTTCAATAAAATACCATCTATCTATCTATCTAAAATACCATTTATCTAATATGGCTCAAAGAAAACACTGTTTTCTTCAACCGTTAATTCTATCTTACTTGAATTTAACTAATTTTCAATGAAAGCGAATGCGAAATACATATCGTATGTGACGTCTTTTTTCGTTGTTGTTCATAATAAACGTTGTAGTTTATTACAGACAACCTGTACACTTAATGAAAATTAATTTCATTTCACTGGGGCGATGGGGCGATCGGTTCTATCCGTTATGCTTGCTCCTGCGACAATCGCTCCCATGAAGTATCTGTACGCCAAGCTAAACTTAAATCCTATACCCACAAACATATCACTAGCCTTAATCTTAATCCTCACATCAAACTAAAACTAAAACCCTATCGCAGCCCTAACCCTATAAAGACCACCGCACACTATAGACTCTCGGCCGGACGACTGACCGATTTTGGATCTGAAATAAACAAGCGTGTTTAGGGCGTATTCCGAAGCAGTAGTGATTTAATTCGGATCCAAAGTCAGTCAGTCGTGTAACAAAAGTCATATATAAGTGTACGTAAACCCTTGGAGAAAATACGACAGAGCATATTGTTGGAGATCACACGTTCTGGATCTGGCCCGTCTTCATCGTCACGTTGATGTCCGATTCGGTTACCTGAAATCGGCCCCTGATGCCCGACAATATGAGCGACATGGACCGGAAGATCGGATCGATAAAGAGTCGCACCGAGGCTTCGAGCAGCATGCTGCTGATTCGGAACATGGTGAAGTAGGACTTGATGCACGGCTGGATGAACCAGATGATGAAGATGTGGAGGACAGCGAAGATGACGGCCCACATGAAGGAGATGAGGGGACCGATGATCAGCGTCAGAGAGGCGTACAAGGCAAACTGTAAGGAATGACAAAGTTTTGACTTAAGAATAACCAGTCATGAAATCAATTTCACAGGAAAATTATAATTTCACGGGATACGCCTACCTTGGAAATGACACGTCGAACAGGACATTTCTCCCCGTCTTTACCATGATGTCACTACCTGCATGTTTAATCATAATAGAAAATATCTCTTACCTGGCAGGATCACTGCGACAGATGACAAGACATTCTAGACAATATGATTATCACAATACGATGTACATAATGCTGCACTTTCACATTGCAGAAAAAGAATCAACAAACTTCGAAAAGTGAGAACGCTTGACATGCAAACCGAGAGAGGACGATATTAGCACCCCGATCTCTGACAAATACGACAATAATGACAATAAATCTAGGACATATTTCTTTTTTTTTTTCATGATTACCACGGTCAACACGGTCAAACACGACTTTACTTATTCAAATTATTAGAAAAAGGGCCGTCTGCCATGAAAATAAAAGAAATGTGTACATATAACGTTGTGAAAAAAAGGATAACATTCTAAAACTGTTAACATTGGAAAAACTCCAATGCCAAGATGAAACTGTGGCTCCAAATAGCCAAGTTTCCAACGTCAAAGATAACAAACAATTACATCTTTTAAATGTCATGGCTATGTTGGGCTGATAGGAAAAACTCCTTTGAGCGCTGATCTTTTGATAGTCAACGGAGTAACGATAATCATCAACTTACGTGCGTCCATCTGTAGATATTTTTGTTGACTGATTTCATAAAGGGGAACCCAGCGGCCGTCTCAGATTCTTTGAAAGTGTCCTCATGCGTCACCTGTCAGATAAACAAAGCAGTCATTATTTTTCGGTGTGTGGGTTATACAGGGGTATATATATATATGAAGGGTTTGTTTGCAAAAAACGATAAGTCCATTTTTGAAGATTTTGAAGTACGATCTCTGTCATAAAGTACAAAATAATACCTTTTAAATGATATATCGGGCACTACATATAAAGGTATATTTTTGAAGTTATGGTCAAAAGAAGCAAAAATTTTCTTATTATTCTCTTTATTTTTCTTGACCTTTAATCGCAAATATCTCAATTTGGCAAATATGGACTTATCGGTTTTTGCAAACAAACTCTTCATATATATATATATATATATATATATATATATAATATCAATTGTATTTATCTATGCCTTATAATTATACCTTCAGAACTTTTGTCCAATCAGGGCGAAGCACAGCATTTCTTATGGCAGAATGAACAAGATTTATGAATGTGTCAGTAGGCCCTATTTAGTGTTCTAGTCAGCGTGGGAAAGAAATAAAAAGTACGTCATAACCTCCTCGCTTTAGTGTGCTTTGTTCTGGTTTGTTGCCAATTTGTAGCTTTATTGAAAGAAGGAAGCAAAGAGTGATAATGATCAACAATAACAAGATGCACAGCAGCAAAGTATCAAATACATACAGTAGTACAGACAAATAACAGATACTCACATTCACATGTGGTTTCATACTGTAAATGTCCTCGAAATCATAGGCAGCTTGTTCCTGATTGGTTTCATGCTGCGTTGCCGTGGTAACTGGAACCGCCCCAGCTGTGATGACGTACGATGGAGGAGAAGCGTTAATCGGCTGGCTGGGCATCTGGGCAGCCTGGCCCTGCATACTGTGGTAATTAGAAGGGGCCGCACCACCGAGCAAATGCGCGCCAGTTGTCGCATCTGGACCTTGTTTGTCCGCCATCATGTCACCCCTGGTCACCTGTAATGAATTGATAATTATCATAGTCTAGAACCATGGCATAGTATAGTTTCTCTAGTATTAATAATACTCTCTCCAGAGGGCTTACCATCATCTATTACCCCAACGTGCAGGTATCGTGGACTTCTATGATACGTCTGGGTAATGAGGGACATTGTGCGCGAACGCAGCAAACAGGATTCGAACCCTAGACCCTTTGCTTACAAATGTAGAGCCCCGGAGACACTAAACACAGCTGATCCTGTTGACTGAGCAGTCCTATGAAAATTTGGTCTACTCTCCTACTGTAAGAAGAAAAATGCATTAGTGTACGGAAATGTTCGGCCTGTAACCATAATATAATATATTTCTTTAGCCATTTATAAATCATTCAAGTAAAGTTGAATTATGTCTGTGAGCAACGAGGAAAACAATGAGGCTGTCATTGAGGTTTTCCACGGTCTCATTTCACCATGGATATCAAAATGCAATAATGGCCGGGATGTAATAAGCTGATTATAATCATCAACACGTATATCGGTAACGGTTCAGCGTTACATAGACCGGTTTCATTTTCATTCTTCTAAAATGTAGTGTGGGTATATGGACTTAAAACTATTTCCAATCACATTACGTGCTTTGGTTTTGAGGGGAACAGTTTACTTTAGTTATCATGATATAATGGCGTTGTCAAGAGTGATTGAGCAATATTTGAGTGCATACCAATACAAAGCATATTTCGAAAGCACATATTATTGTCCGGGTTATGTATACCAAGGTGTTTATACTGACAATTAGTTAGACGTTGTCTTTCATAGATTAACAAGAGAACCATAATCTACAAACGACGTTTTGTATCATTCATGTACCCGTCATAAAAAACTACATCATTCGATTCGATTCACGTCTTTTGAGATTACAAAATGGCCAGTCGGATAGATTATGCCACAAAAGAGTCACGTATACGTACAAATCCCTAATATCATTTTTTCCTATTGTGTGAGAGTAAAGTTCAGTAGGCCTCCACAGTTTATGACGGAACATTCATTAACATTCATAAAATATTAATGATATTATCTTCCCCAATAATCACAATAGGTATGAGCTTATATTGTACTGGAGAGAGAACTCAATGTGTGTTGCTCCCTCTTCTATATATGTTTTGCTATACTGTACAGTCTGAACTGCCTAACCTGACAGATCTACTGCAGCTGGAAACCTTGGTACAGTGTAGGCATAGTAGGCCTGTACTGTACTGTACTTGGATGTTGATACTCCTGGCTATCTTGACACGCAGAAGATAATTTTTTGGTGTTAATTACCATGTATTTCACTATTCCCTTGGTGTCATAAATTGTTTCGACTAAAATAAATACTTTCTGATCGAGAAAAACAATTCCCAGTTGCCAGTTGCGGAAAAATTTCAGTTTTAGTTTCAGTTTATTTCTCACTTCTCACATGATATTACATCAAGAATGATAGCTCTAATTCTTGTACCTTGTCACTTTAAACGCACAAAAGTAATATACATACATGATATACATAATACGCAGTAATTATAATGACATCTGGTAGAAATTGAAATTACGATTCGGGTTGTACAAAACTAAATATGACGGGACCTACATAAAAACAAGATTGCTTGGCTGTAAGCCCTGCATAATCAATGTTGTGCTCATCATTGTGAAGGCCTCGCAAAAGCACCAAATTTCGATTGCAGGGATATTAAAGAATAATTTCCTACATTCTGGGGAAATCCAAACTGCCGTAATTCGTTTTAAAAAATGTGAGCATACAATGATACATACATGTGAGCTATCTCACAAGTTTTGAAGCATGTTCTACAGCTCTTCCATGTATGAATAACAGGTCTATTCACTGTATATAGGCCTAGTAGCAAAGTATTGTACAGTTATAACTATGCAAACAGTGAATCTTGGACTTACCTTTGAGCTAACAGCTTGCTGGAAATTATAAAACTGTGGACTGTGCACTGCGAGGGAATCATTTTATTATGCTGCAGAGTAGAAATTAGCATTAGGTTAGGTAGAATTAGGGAGGTGGAAGTGGAGGAGACACCAATCAGTGCTAAGGTTTAGGGACCAAGGGGGGTGAGGGTGACGGTGGCGTACCATACCGCCGTCGCCGTTGGATGGGGGACATCCATACCCCCATGTTCTACACGGCGTCGTCGACGTTAGCCTCATAAAGCGATGTTTTTCTCGCTCTTTCCCTCCCCAACCCCCCCCCTCCATTTCCAAAACAGGCTATCGACATTCTCTAGGCCTACTATTTTACATAATTTGGGATAGTACATGTGAGTGGTGTAGATTGAATATGCCCTGTGATTTATATCTTACATCTGTTTGACGATATTCCTCATTGTATTCCAGGGCTGTGATATTCTGTTGAAATTTTCCAACCATAGTGTAAAATTGTACACAAATTTCTTTATTCACAAATGCAAATTAGGTTATATGATTTACTTGTCAATTTGGGGCAGGTATATGACGCCTCAGTAAACAGTTAACACTATTTCGGGCATGCTTTACAGGTATAATATGACGCAATAATTAGGGATGTAAACTTGATGTGCCGTATACATTCGGCATTTTGGGGTCCATTTTTTAGATAATTTGGATACGGAGGAGCTGGGGTAGCACATTCTGTTAGAGATGAGAACGATCCCTCCCCCCCCCCCCCCATGACTATAATGAGCGATCGACGTCATTCAGAGTATTACACCATCGTACATACACAAAACATACACAGGCACCTTTTAAGGGTGTGATAAACTCGTATCATCATCTCTTTCATCGCAAAAAGACGAGTTTGCCTCTAGAACCCGAAAAATAAGACAAGGAATGATTTCTTTTTCAGTGAAATTCTTCAGTGGTCTTTTCATTCAGCAATAGCTGCACACAAACTTTATAAATTCTTAACATTCTAACGGATTTCTGTATTTTGCGAAACTGTCAAATATTTTGTTCTATTACTATTGCTGCACTCATTCAATCTATACGCATTTAAGTGAACATGTCTTTTAGCCATACCTTGGAGATTCATTCTTTGGTTGTCCGACAAAGTAATTGAGCAGGATCTTCCAATCGAATTGTGGTACACTGTATTTCTAGAAGTCGACTTTCAAATTCAAATTCAAATTCAAACTTTATTTTCACTTTCTTTCTTCAACAGAATGTATAAGAAACAATATCATGAACTTTACATGCGACTCGTTGTAAATATATATAACCAGACAGGATTAACAACATATTCTTGTCTACATGATCAGTAAAATAAAGATACATACCCTCTATGATTATATACACACTGAGGAGAAAAAAAGTGGAGGTACCCACTCAAAAGACTAAGCTTGTAACATGTGGATACCTCTGAGGGAAAAGGGGGAAAATGGGGTGAAAACTTACAACTACAAAGAGTGCGGGAAACTGGGGAAGCGGGGAATAGAGAAAAAAAGAAAGCAAAAGTGTGAGAAAAAAAAAAATTGAATTTGAATTTGAATATCTTTACTACCAGTCACCACCAAGGTCCACTCACCTGCACTCACTTAGGATTCTCACGTAGGAAAAATCACTCTTCCCTCGATGGTTTAACTTCCAACTGGTAGTATTTAATTCCGAATACTTTTGCTCAAATAACAGTCCAACAGTCCAACACGCATATACAGTTCACTGCGCCGACCCGGTCTTGCTACGATCAAATCCCGAACCTTAAGTCCCGTTCTGGTATGCTTATCCGTCCCAACTCGGCCGCTATGCACGTTTCATACACAGATCTAGGCTTGGCTAGCAATCAGGAACACATTATCCTGACCAGCGCCTCCACTAGACTGTTCATACACAGCTCAAGCTTTGAAAGCTCGATGCAACTCAACACGTACTACGACATGTTTACTCTATCCGTCCCACCTCGACATCGAACCGAAAGCTTGATTACCCAAGTATATTTTTACTCAATGATTATAAACGTCGGCTACCAGGTAATTAGTATCGCGCCATCTATTGACGGGTAACCAAAAGTTGATATCATTTCATGATCTAATTCCATCAGGAGTATTTTGGAGGGGAAGCTACCTAAAACAAATAATTGTATCATTCGTCGCATACAGTAGACTAGTGTGAAAGTGATATCTGTGTCGGGTTCTAGGACAATTAATCCAGACTATTCCCCTGACCTGACCTATAAACCAAACCTAATCTTGAACCTAATCCTGACCCTAAACTAAATACCGACCCTAAACATAACCCTAACTCTAATATCTGCTCTAATCCTGTCACTAAATTTAGCCGGGGAGTCTTCCTCGGGGGTAATTGTCCTCATATACCATGTATACCCTTTGGGGAAGTTGTGCTGATCGGTGGCAGGGTGACAAGTGGAGTATAGTGATTGTTGATGATGGCAAACTAGAAGAGTTTGTATTGCTGCTATATGATAACGATAAAATTATTATGATTAATAAAACAAGAACAAAAACAATAGAAGGAGACTGTGAGCCGTAGTGGCTATCATTAAGCAAGAATTATTTATTTGCATAACACCAATGAGATATATTTTGACTTATGATATTTTATATTGATACTAATAAGCTGGAAAAATCTCAGAACGCCTTATGTTTGTACTCTTAAAAATTGATGAGCATGAGTTTATTCACAAATCACCATCTGATCTGTAAAAATGGTTCTCTCCAGATGAACTCCTATTCTTGTTTGCGTATAATATTAATCGGTTCCCCCAGTTATAGTATGGTCTAGAAAAATATCTGTAATTTTCATACTTCCCCTAATCTCATTTCATCACGGGACCTGCGGCTCTATCTGTCTATACAAGCTTGCTTTTACGCAGGCCCCATCATATTTTTCGCATTATGACCCTAGTTTAACTCGCGTGTATACAGACCTTGTGTTTATACCAAGACAAAATCTTGAACATTCCGATGAAGTTCCATTTTCAATTATGTTCTGTACTATTTTTGTATTTATATACTTTATTGTAATATATATGAGAAATATGAAAATGAAATGACATGAAATGAAATTTTGCATCCTGAAGCACGGTTATATGCACATCTCTACAAATGACACTTATTATTAATGTACTGCAGTACAGTGAACTACAGTACATAATTATGGAATGCGTTGACAATATATGCACAATAAGGCATAGTATGCACAATAAGGCAAAATAGACATTCAAGTTTCATTCTACATCAGCGGTGAATTTTAATTCCGTGATGGCTAGCTTTGCGTCTGGAATGCATTTTACCTACCTAAACCTTACCTAGTAGTATACCTAAACACTAAAGAATGAGCTGAAGATTTGACATAGCAAATGCGTATAAGTATTGTGCACGACTCTGTCCTAGTACAAAAATAAAGGAGCACTGTTTGACAATTTTCGAGTTTGAGCTGCTACTATAGAAAGCCTGATATTTCAGAAGCTAAGAAAATAGGATTGAGAATAAATGCAAATGTCCCGAAAAAAAAAAAAAACCCGACGATCTGTAAAATTTGTGTGAACTGATACAATAGTCGCGTATCGTAACCTCCTGCTAATAAGTATTATCTGCACCATGCTTGCGTCTTAAACATTGTTGTGAACAGAAAAGTACGGATGCTGATATTGAAGAGTTGTACGCATACTTTTATTCCATACATGTTGTACGTATGCTGCCCCTACACTTAATAAGATATCATGATTACTTTAACAGGACATGTAAACACGAACATTACGAACGTAAATTATCAGCATAATCGACCAAGCAGTCGGACATGAGGTCAGACAATTAATTATATTGCAATTCTCAACATTATAATGTTAATTGCAATGACTCAACTTTAAATTGCACTGATACAGATCACTCCAAAGTTTTATGTTCATCATGAAACTAATGCACTGCATGGGTATCGTGATCAACACCGGCAGCTAAATACGAAGTTCCGATACACAATGAAAGAAAGTATCTCATGTGGTTGCCAGTTTAATTTGCTCTCGATTCCGGTCTTAAAAAGAATGGTAAAGTATTGGCTGATGTGGGAATTTTTTAACGAGATATTTTGAAATGACTTTGTGAAATGTTAACGAAGCCTACAATTCTGAGATGAATTCAAAGTCTGTTTGATGAAAATCGGTTTTGAAATGGCTGAAATATCCAAAAACAAAGTGAAACAAAGCGATCCTAATAAAAGGTGGGTCCTTTGGATAGCTTTGTTTTGGATATTTCAACCATTTCAAAACCAATTTTCTTCAAATAAACTTCGAATTCCTCTTAGAATTATATGCTCTTTTCATAAGAGGTTTCTCATTTTCTCGACAGCAACAAAAAATGACCATAAAAAAAAAAAAATAAGTTGGAAACCTCAAACCCCATCTGAACTGAAACTGTACCATCCCTTTGATTGACTGAAATCCCAATCGCAGGCACGGTTGTCTCTCTTTTGTCACAACTAATGTACGTTTTAGTTCCTTCTTCTCAAGATAGTGTCTAATATTGTATTCAAGTTACATTATATGTTACAAGACATTATGTTACAAGAATACTTAGTATACCATATTTTGACGTGTGTGTTACCCATGCATATTGTTTGGAAATGAAAATAAAACATGAATGAATGAATAAAAGTGGATTTTTGTTGAGAAAGGGAAAGTAAACACACTCACATGCACACGTACAACAGTCGAGGTTGTTTCTAAAATTGAAAAAAGTAGGAGATTGAACTGTGAAGATTAACAAGAATAAGAAAGATATAATGTCGATCCTCCTTCTTTTCAGACAAAAATCATCATAACCAGGACTGATTATAATACTATACGTCTTCTTCATGTTCTTCCTCCCTTTATGCCACTCAAATATATCGTTTGAAGATTTTCAATAAAAGATGTAAAGTCTGTATGTTGTTGTTGTTGTTGTTCACAGCGGTTGTTGCAGTTTGTTTGATTAATATAGATATACATAGATATACACTACAGTATATGAAATTTCACTTCACTGAGGAGATCACACGTCCTGGATCTCGCTCGTCTTACTCGTCACACTCGTCACCAGTCTCGTCACACTCGTCACCAGTCTCGTCGATGCCTGATTTGGCCAGCTGAGATCGGCCCCTAATGCTCGACAATATGAGCGACATGGACCTGAAGATCGGATTGATTAACAGTTGCACCGGGACTTTGAGCAGCACGCTGCACATTTTGAACAGGGTGAAGTAGGTCTTGAAGCACGGCTGGAAGAACCAGACGATGACCATGTGGAGGAGAGCGAAGATGACGGCCCATAGGAAGGAGATGAGGGGGCTGATGATCATCGTCAGAGTGCCGTACAAGGCAAACTGCATTCAGAAATGACACAGGTTTGGTAAAAAACTCAGTCTCGAAATCAATGTCAAAGAATAAGCCTCCCTTAAAAATGATGTGCCAAACTGTTACAGGACAGCACTCTCTTTCTCCCTCCTTCCCTCCCTCCCTCTCTTTCTTAGCCATAATGTTACTACTCGCCTGTGTAATCATGTATAATGACAAAGGTCTTTTTTTTCCTAAATTATACAACAAAACGTCAAGTCGATTTAGAATATATTATGGCAATAAGGCATAGATAATGATGGTGTAGAACGACAAGCTGCTTCCGTATTGCAGAATGAAAAAGAAACTTAACGAAGTTTGGAAGGTAGCAAAATGTACGACAATGTTACACGCCTGCCTGTGACCTATATCACTATTATGACATTGAGCCACGTTTCTCACGAACTAAGAACCCGGGACTTTTTGTTTTTATAAATGCCGCTGTCAGACATGACTTTATTGATAAAATTGATAGAAAAAGACCCATCTCTCAGCAAAATTGATGATGTACATGCAAACATGAATTAAAAAAGAGATAATGATACATTACTTCAAAATTCTTAATTTCGCAAAGAACTCCAATGTCAGTATGGATCTGTGACCCCAGAAAATTGATATTTCCAGAGTCATAAAGATAGCAAACCATTTCACCTCTTATAATCCAATGTAAAAGGTGCATACCATAATGGTCAAATCCTACATTGCTATGTACTACAATATAACTGATACCAATATGATGAAGAGTAGTTGTAGTTGTGTGTCAGTGAGTGGATAATAAGACCATGTGCTACCACTAGCCTACCAGTCAGAAAGCTCCTGGTTCGAACACCCCTTGCCTGAGTTGGTTATGCACAGCAGTTTTGACGTGTAATATAGGCAACGTTACTTATCATCAACGCCTATAGTCCTTCGGAGACAGAAAGTGATTATAATTTTTCTCTTTTTTTCCGTTTTTGTTTTGTGTGTTTATTTTGTTTATGATTTGCTTTTGTTTTTACAGTCTGATAATCGGTAGATTTCGATTCAACTTCCATTTGTTGAATTTCTCCCATTGAAGTTCCGGGATGGAGATATCAGAAAAAAGTTAAGGGATTAGGTTTACATGTTTACATGGTGAAATGTATCACCATGTCATATTCTTGAATAAAAACAATGTTATTAAAAAAAATAACTAAAGAAAGCATTGGTCACGTCATTTTTATACAAGATGAAAACTGGTAATCACCGGAAAGGGCTGCATAGATTCTGATCAGCATTACTATCTGCCGTTCAGACAAACAAAATGTCAAAAGAGTGGAGAACAACATCAGCACATGATGCAAAAGTCTGTTTTTTAATAGTATCTCGGTATTTGTGAACAAAACTAGAAGGTGAAAATGAAACTTTCTTTCAGTCGTGTGGGGTTAACCGAAAAAGAAAAGAACTCGCTCACGAACGCATATCTGTTAATAGTCAACGGAGTAATGATAATCATCAACTTACGTGCGTGCATCTGAAGATATTTTTGTTGACTGATTTCATGAAGGGGAACCCAGCGGCCGTCTCAGACTCTTTGAAAGTGTCTTCATATGTCATCTGATTTAAAAAAAAAAGTCCAGACATGCTTTCCAGAAAAGTTTGGTAACATCTATGATGATGATGATGATGATGATGATATTATATATATATATATATCTTAACAGAGTACTAAATCATGCGGGTGTTTATGTATGTGTACCTGTTTTTTGTATGCTGCATCTCAAGTTATTAATCTAGTTTATGTATGACTATTTAAAAATGGTCTGATTAGAATGAGTAAAATCTTACGATTTCAACGGTAAAAAATTTGACCGAAATCGGATGAAAAATAATAAGGAAGTTATGAAATTTTGAAGTTTTGCTAATTTATGCTTAACAGTTCTTGTACAGTGGATATGGATATGCAGATGAATGAGCTTATACCATGTCATACCCTCACAATTTTCCATTCATTGTGTACAAAAAATGACGAAAATTCAATGTTTCTGCCACAAAATAATGATACATGATGTTATTCCTGGTTGAATAACTTTAGAATAGTAGTTAGATATATTACGATTTGAGCCTGGGGCATAATTGCGTTTGAATGAAAAAATAAAATATCAAAATTTTATATTTTATATTTTGCAAGTTCTGAGGGGATGATATGTTCACTTTTATATTTGCATATTCATAACTTTATCGTTCAAGAACTGTTTCCTCAAAAAATAGCGAAAATTCAAAATGTCATATCTTCCTTATTTTTCATCCGATTTTGATCAAACTTTTACTATTGAACTCGTAATATTTGACTCTTTGTTGTCCGACTAACTTATATTTGGACTGGATTTCCCCTTAATGTCACATTTCCATTTGTCCATCGTAACTCTTTATACATTAGGAAGACTACACTTTCTCCCTTATTGGTTGGTTTCCATCATTTCCGTCGTAAAACGTGTATGAAATTATTTCAAATATTGCTGATTTGTGTAGGGTTCCCTATAGTCATGAATAACAATATGATATATTTTCATTCTTTTTTCATTTATTTAATTTTCCAACAATGCAAAACACCAATAAGACAATATCAATACAATGTAGTATCGAAGAAAAATACGTGAAGTTAGCAATATAACGCATCACTTTTAATAGATGAAAAAATGAATTAAAATTAAAGTTGCAGGAAATGGAGATGAAATACTGAAAAGCCAGGCTTGTATTTTGCTGTCTCCTCATGGACAATATAACTAAATAAAACTACATATACATAATTATGAACATCTTCGGAACCTTTGTCCAATCTGAGCGAAGTACAGATTTTTGCTTATCATAGCAGAAAGAACAAGATCGCGGATATAATTTGTAGGCCATATTTAGTGTTCCAATCAGCCTGGGGAAGGAAACAAGATAATACTGTTTATCCCCTCCTGTTGTTTTTTGTTCTGATTTGTTTACAGATTGTAACTTATCATGAGAGAGAGAAAAAAAAGAAACAGCGTTGATTAACAACAATAATAAGATGTACAACAGCAGGGTATCAAATGTACACATTGGCCTATATACAAAAACTCACATTCACGGGTAGTTTCAGATTGTAAATGTCCTCGCTATCATTGGCTGCTTGTTCCTGATTGGACTCATGCTGTGTTACCGTGGTAACTGGAACCGTCCGGGTGATCACGTGCGGTGCAGGAGAATGGTGGACCGCGCCAGTCGTCGCATAAGGGCCTTGTTTGTCAACCATGTTGTTACCCCACCTGTAATGGGATGTGTCAGGAAAGGAATATATTTGTTCGTAACAAAAGAAGCCACAAAATCTAATGTTGACTTTGTGAGGTGAGGTTTTATTAGGTTAATGAAATTCAGGAATATAGTTACGGTGCTAGGCAAGTCAGCAAGTAGGAATAGTTCGTTTTGTAAACTGAGCGATTTTTTTATTGTACACTTTTGTCTAACCCTTATTGTCCCCGCCGAACGAGTTCGAGCAGGGGACTATGAAACGGGCTCCGTACGTGTGTGTGTCCGTGTGTCCGTCCGTCCGTGTGTCCGTCCGTGTGTCCGTCCGTGTGTCCGTCCGTGTGTCCGTGTGTGCGTCCGTGTGTGATCAAAATCTTCAATTTGCTACTTCTCTGTCATTTATGAGCCAATTTTGATTCTGTTTGCTTTATATGATAGCACTACATGGGAGCTTTGAAACTTGTACACAGAATTTCAGTCGTGACCTTTGACCTTGACCTTTGACCTATATTGTACATTTTGCTACAAAATGCTACTCCTTCGCCATTTCTAACCCGATTTCGATTCCGTTTGCTTTATGTGATGGCACTAGGTGAGGGCTTCAAAACTTCTACACAGAATTTTGACCTTTGACTTCTTTGACCTTTGACCTTGATTTTTTGACCTATATTGTACATTTTGCTACAAAATGCTACTCCTTCGCCATTTCTAACCCGATTTCGATTCCGTTTGCTTTATGTGATAGCACTAGGTGAGGGCTTCAAAACTTCTACACAGAATTTTGACCTTTGACTTCTTTGACCTTTGACCTTGATTTTTTACCTATATTGCACATTTTGTTACAAAATGCTACTTCCGGCGGGGACATATGTTACGCACCGCGTAATTTCTACTTTTCCTTGTTTTATTGATTGTGGTAGGGTGTGTAGCCCTATAAGTATACCGACGGTAGGTAACACGAAATTGAGAAACATTCTAGTAAGCACAATCATAAAATCGATACGAGTTCCAGTCATTCATAATCCACGGAGCTTCACTCGACGTCGGCGAGCGGGACTATTTTCAAGGCTAGGGGCTGCCGGTCCTGGGAACTTCGCTAGCTGAGGGCCTAATCTACTGACGATCTAAAGGGTCTACTAAGTAACAACGCAAGCGCTGCACCAACTGCTGGGGGGGGGGGGGGGTGGGAGGTGGGGGATTCGAACCTGAAACTTGATGATCCCAAAAGCTAAAAATTAAGTGTTCATTTATATCTTTGTGAATCTCTTGTTTGAATATTTGTTTATACCAAAATTCAACATTCACAATCAAAGCTTGATTAATGTTGATTTAACTCTACTTGATCTGTTTCGATCTGAATGTTTCTGAGTCAAAGTAGCAAAATGAATAACTAAAATAAAAAAGGTCGCTAATGTGACAGGCAACGGCGTAGCCAGGATTTTATCTTAGGGGGGGGGGGGCGGTTAGTCTGCGAGGGAGCGAAGCGACCGAGCCCGAGCGAGCGGAGCGAGCGAGGGGGGGGGGGAGGGTGTGGGAGGGGGGTGTCCCCCCTCCCACGGTGAGAACTTTTTCCATTTTGATGTTGTAAATGGTGCAATTTGATGCATGTTTTTGCGCGTTTTATCGACGTGAAACAGTCCCACTTGTTTAAGGTAGCAGTATATTTTGATGTAGATTATCATTGAACAATTTGCCTATAAAATGCTACAATTTAAATATGCTTCTTGTATTAATTCTTTTCACTGAATATCATGAACGCGACTGAACCCGAGAGAGCGGAGCGAGCGAAGGGGGAGGGGAGGGTGTGGGAGGGGGTGTCCCCCCTCCCACGGTGAGAACTTTTTGCATTTTGATGTTGCAAATGGTGCAATTTGATGCATGTTTTTGCGCGTTTTATCGACGTGAAACAGTCCCACTTGTTTAAGGTATAGCAGTTTATTTTGATGTAGATTATTATTGAACAATTTGCCTATAAAATGGTATAAGTTAAATTCACTTCTTGTATTAATTCTTTTCACTGATCATGAACGCGACTGAACCCGAGCGAGCGGAGCGAGCGAGGGGGGAGGGGAGGGGGTGGGAGAGGGTGTCCCCCTCCCACGGTGAGAACTTTTTGCATTTTGATGTTGCAAATGGTGCAATTTGATGCATGTTTTTGCGTGTTTTAACGAGTTGAAACAGTCCCACTTGTTTAAGGTTGCAGTATATTTTCATGTAGATTATCATTGAACAATTTGCCTATAATATGGTACAATTAAAATACACTTCTTGTATTAATTCTTTTCACTGAATATCATGAACGCGACTGAACCCGAGAGAGCGGAGCGAGCGAAGGGGGAGGAGAGGGTGTGGGAGGGGGTGTCCCCCCTCCCACGGTGAGAACTTTTTGCATTTTGATGTTGCAAATGGTGCAATTTGATGCATGTTTTTGCGCGTTTTATCGACGTGAAACAGTCCCACTTGTTTAAGGTATAGCAGTTTATTTTGATGTAGATTATTATTGAACAATTTGCCTATAAAATGGTATAAGTTAAATACACTTCTTGTATTAATTCTTTTCACTGATCATGAACGCGACTGAACCCGAGCGAGCGGAGCGAGCGAGGGGGGAGGGGAGGGTGTGGGAGGGGGTGTCCCCTCCCACGGTGAGAACTTTTTGCATTTTGATGTTGCAAATGGTGCAATTTGATGCATGTTTTTGCGTGTTTTAACGAGTTGAAACAGTCCCACTTGTTTAAGGTTGCAGTACATTTTGATGTAGATTATCATTGAACAATTTGCCTATATAATGGTATAATTTAAATACACTTCTTGTATTAATTCTTTTCACTGAATATCATGAACGCGACTGAACCCGAGCGAGCGGAGTGAGCGAGGGGGGAGGGGAGGGGGTGTCCTCCTCCCACGGTGAGAACTTTTTGCATTTTGATGTTGCAAATGGTGCAATTTGATGCATGTTTTTGCGCGTTTTATCGACGTGAAACAGTCCCACTTAGTGTTTAAGGTTGCAGTATATTTTGATGTAGATTATCATTGAACAATTTGCCTATAAAATGCTATAATTTAAATACGCTTCTTGTGTTAATTATTTTCACTGAATATCATGAACGCGACTGAACCCGAGAGAGTGGAGAGAGCGAAGGGGGAAGGGAGGGGGTGGGAGGGGGTGTCTCCCCTCCCACGGTGAGAACTTTTTGCATTTTGATGTTGCAAATGGTGCAATTTGATGCATGTTTTTGCGTGTTTTAACGAGTTGAAACACTCCCACTTGTTTAAAGTTGCAGTATATTTTAGTGTAGATTATTATTGAACAATTTGTCTATAAAATGGTATCATTTAAATAATCTTCTAGTATTAATTCTTACACTGAATATCATGAACACTGTCTGTCCAGCAGTCAAACAGAAAAAAGCATGCACACGAGGGTGTAGATGGGGCCATATCCCCTCCCACACGAAGGTGATTTTGCGTTTTCAGACCTGAAATTCAGCGATCTGTTGCAAATTTTTGGTGCAATACTTTTTCATCGAAGTGATAAAATCACGGAATTTAGCTCTTATTCCGAATGTGCACCATCTGTGTGTATGTATAAAGTCTAGTGAGGTAGAGCTTAGGGGAAGGGAGATTCCTCCTCCCGCTCGCGGAGCTTTTGCGTTTTTAGAATTGAAATACAGCGTTCTGGGTATAGCCACAGTCTACTTCTATGCATGGCGGAAGGGGGGGGGGGAGGGGCGGGCGAGCAGGGAGAAGGCGTGGGCGAGTGTTATCCCCACCCTTCCCCACCCTTCCCCACCCTTGGAGCTTTTGCCTTTTTAAGGTTGAAATTGAGATATCTCGTCTACGCATATTTGATGGAACCAACATTTGGGAAATCACACACACACACGCACACACACACACACACACACACACACACACACAACTGATGGGGGTGGGGGGCTGAGGGAGGAAAGGGTAGATTAAAAGGGGAAATTCCCCTTATACATGAGGGAACCTTGAGTTTTCGGAATATAAGTGATAAGTCTTGTGCACTCAGAATTATTCATAATTTTTTGTAAATCTAAAAAGTGTACTAAGCTAGGGAAAGAGGCACAGAGGGGGAGAGATTTTGCATATTTTGAATTGAAATTCAACGATCTGGTGCACACTTTGAGTGAAATATTCAAAAAAAAATATCTTATTTGATGAAAGGTTGCAAAGGAGACCCGCTTCATGTGCATGCATACAGTATACACGCATTTTTTTTTCCGCCTCCCAAATCCCCGGTCCAAATCTTAGGGGGGGGGGGGGGGGGGGCGATCGCCCCCATCGCCCCCCCCCCCCCCCTGGCTACGCCAGTGGTGACAGGATGATAATATCAAAGTCTTATGGCATGGTAAGACTCTCCTAAAGAGTCATTTACCATCATCTATTATACCCAAGCACTGACTAGCTGACTGGACATTGACGTCATGCCCAGCCTGTATGGCCCTGACCGCCCATAATTCGGACCGCATCACCCAGCAATCGGGCGCGCTATGCACCTGATGCATCAGTAAATGTATGGGCCTTGTGTGTCTGCCATGTTGTCACCCCATCTGTATTATAATAATATTGAACTATGGCCTGGTAAGACTCTTCACTACTGATAATGCTCTCCCCAGCATTACCATATAAGCCTATACTTTGCATTACATGACCTATATCGGTAATTCTAGTCAACTGGACTTGTACTTTGGCAACTGGTTGTTGACCCGTAACAGGGTCGGGGAATTTCGGAAAGCGCCGCCAAAGATCAGTCGGCCTGATGAAGCGTCCCGGCGGGAGAGGACGTGAAACGTCCCTATTCCAAATCAGTCCAGTTGACTAGATTTACCGATATAGACCGTTTCAATTTCGATGGCCTATTCACCTACCGCCGCTAGCGGCGCTATAACGGCCGCCATAACTGGGGGCCAACGGGGGGCTCCCACCGAACTAAAACATAGTGGAATGCGTGTTCACCCAGGAAATACGCAGCCACCAAAACTTGCTACCACCGCCATTTTGATAGGGCAATTTTTCCTTATATGGAATGCACGCTATGTGGATCCAACCACTCTCTCATTTTCGATTGTTCATGCACGCGTCATATCGCGCACCCCACCCCCACTTCCTCATCAATCGCGCACACACTGGTAACACGGGAGGTATATGGTATGATCAAGGAGGTATGTTCAATTCGGTGTAATAATGGCATAGATAAAAATGGCAGTGGTAAAAATGGCAGAGGTAAAAATGGCAGAGGTAAAAATGTCAGAGGTAATAAAGGCAGAGGTAAATAATTAAGACAGTGGTACAAATGTCAGAGGTAAAGTTGTCAGTGGTCGAAATGTCAGTGGTCAAAATGGCAGAGATAAAAATGTCATTGATAAAAATTTAGTCGTAGAAATGCAAGATGACGAGGTAAAAGTGACAGAGATTTTATTTTCGTTCATGTTTCTGACACCTTTCTAGCAATACGCGCTTTTCGTGCCTTCTCCTGAAATAATTAAAGCACGGGGGAGACCGGGGAGAAATGGGACACGGGGAGAAATATAAACTCATGTATATAAGTTGAAAAATGGTCGGCAAGTCAACAATCCAATTATATCAGTATGAGCCTCGGTACACCTGAAAAAGGACATATTGACTACCATACAGCTCTACAGGTATCTTGTCAGTAAAATATCAAACTTAGATCTCGTAGGTCCTATACTATGTTAATAGGTATTTTAATAAGTGTGCAAACTTCTGAAAATAAAATTGCTTGATAACAGACATGCAGGTATGAAAAATTGGCAGGGATCTTTTACTGTTTTTGTTATCACTGGGAGAAATTCAATAGGGCATAGTGTTACATTTCTCCCCGAAGCATAAAGTAAATCCTACTTTGGTCATGATGGTTATCTAATTTCTCTCCAGGTTGTCTCATTTCTCAGCGCTTGATGTTCCGTATTCCCCCCCCCCCCAAATTAGGGGTTAAACAAATCATTAATTACACGAAAATGTTATATATATATATATGGGTATCACAAAATGCTCTACTAATGTTCCTACACTCCTGTGCTACATACTCTCTCTAAAAAAAATTGAGTGAAAATATTCACTCTTAAAGGAGTGAATACAAAAAATAGTGAATTTAGAGTGAAATTTAGTGAAAATATTCACTCTTAAAGGAGTGAATACAAAAATAGTGAATTTAGAGTGAATTTTAGTGAAAATGTTCATTTTCACTCATTTTGGAGTGACCTCAGGGATCACTCCTAAATCTTTGAACAATGCCATTTCTACCTCTGCCATTTTACTATGACATTTTTACCTCTGTCATTTTTACCTCACAATTAATCATGTATTTGTAGCCTGTTTGAAAAATTCCAGGATATTCTTGTAAATTCCAGGAGTTTTTAGTGTCGATTTCAGGAGGACTGACCTTGAAAAGTGGAAGCACTGATGATATGAAGCAATAAGACAGACGCAGGATCTTGCCTGCTTTTGATGAGCAACTGAAACTCTGGGCCTAACTTCTTTTAGTGGCGAGCATTATGCCTAAATTAAAGTGCTTATTAATGAAGAAACTTGATTTATTTACGGTGCATATGTAATTCTAGATTTAATAAAGCATTATAGAAATTCAACAGCAAGAAAAAAAAACACGCCGCAAACATGTTAAAAGAACTAATGTGAGTCCTCCGCATAGCCGCCATACAGCCTACACACAGCGCCCGTGCACACATGATTTCGTCGAGCTCTAGACCCTTTTTATCGACTTTGTCAGACTGGCAAAAGATCGAGAAGTTTAACTCTAAGTTTTGCCAGTGTGACCGCAAACTTTCCACGTAACTTTCCGCCAAACTTCTCGATCTGTTTGCGGGCTATGTCTCCGAAGCGCAAGGCCATTGTCATGTACAAACGTGCATTGTTATGTCATAATCACTAGCCACTGGACGGCGTACTCTTGCTTGCGCGCGTACCAGTGGCCCAGTCTGACCGCGCCTAAGCGTGCACTCCATATAAGGAAAAATTGACCTAACAAGATGGCGACGCAACACGGTAAATTTGGCTGCACGGTCTCGTGTATGTTGGGAATAGGGACACGCATTCCACTATGTTTTAGTTCGGTGGGGGCTCCCACGGGGGCTCCCAGCGAGCTAGCTACCCAGCGAGTTGCACTTGCAGCTAGCAGCCCAGCGTACCCATCGCGCATAGTTAGCCGGGCGCGGCCGCATGCGCCGCCGCCGGCGGCCGCTGGGTCGCCGGGCTAATATTGTGATTGTTTTACTTACTTACTGTGGAAAAGTCATTCAGCGGCATTTAATGCCTTTCTTTTGGACAAATTGAGTAATTCAAGCATATCGATCTTAAATGAAAGCTTCAAAGGATCAGGAAAAAAAAACCCACTAACATACTGTGCAGTTGTTTGGGTGCACAAATAACAGGCGAAAAAACGGAAATGGAAGCTGCACGTCAGTATGTGAAATTTTGACGCATGATGAGTCACTTAAGTGAACACAGCGGTATAAAAATTGCACAGATTTTTGAAACAAACTTTGGCCTATGCCTATATAGATTCTCTATTTAATTAGGCTAAATCACTGCATATTCATATTCATAAAATAAAGTTGTTCATTTTAGAAGACAGGTTCAGATCAAAGATTTTGAGAATTCATTATAAAATATATATTTTTTAAATGCTTGGTGCAATACTTACAAAAGTTAGAATACACTTCCTGGCTACTAGTATACTAAAGTTGTATATGACAAACATTTTAAAGCCTACACTACAGCCAAATGAATGTTTCAAGATGTGTAAAAAAAATTTAGACCCTATATTGTAAATTTTTACTTCTTCACTAAGCGTTCAGCATTAAATTGACCATCATCAATTTGGGCCTGGAACTCTGAATTTGAATTAATTTTTGATAAAGTGATACGTATAGATATTAAACTGCCATGAATGGTGGCAAACATCCGTTTCATAAGCATATCACAATTCATATTAAGAAAGTTTGATTTGAAAATCACTTTTGTAGATTATAATTTTAGGCGTTAGCACGATGTTAAATGCAAGGTTACTTAATAGACCTTAAACAGTAGAATGTTTGGTTGTTGACATCAGGCGACGTAAATTAACTTCTTAAGTTTATACGGCTTAGAAACGCCTAGATTTGCCTTCAGTTTGCTTTACTTAGTTAGACTTGCCGGAAGTTAGTGACAACCGAAAATGATATAGGATGTAGCTATAAGTTCTAGAAGTAGGTCTAGACGGGTCTTGATCTAGTCTGGACTGTTGCCAGAATTCTAGACAAGATCTTAAAAAAAAAAAAAAAAAAAAAAAAAAACGTTACACAGACCCTACCCCGCTGGTCCGAGAAAAGGCAAAAGCCTAAAAAGGTTTAAGTTAACTGATATTATTAGTTGCTTTGATAGCGCCATGTCTATCTAGCTCAAGATTCTGATTCATTATTTGTATTTAATTATATCAGTAAACTGCTCAACAGTCTCGGCTTACTATCTAGACGTCTGTCTGCGCCTATCCATAGTTCTCCCCAGGTGTTTTTTTATCCTCTTACACAAATGTGAATAGATCTATAAGGGGTTTACACGCGAGTACCCAGGTCATCGCAAAAGAAATAGAGTCTACAATAGTCAGTCAGGCACAGGCGCAGAAAACTGCGCCTCCCGCCAGGCGCAGAAAACTGCTACTTTGGGGTTATCCGCCAGAGCGCCGAGCAAGTGTGCCCGCTACAATCGATTCTCGTAGTTTCCGCGAACAGTCGGTTCCATTGATATCGTCTGTGTACCAGGCGCCCGTTACTACTTTTTACTGATTTGCAGTGCACTAATAAAGTACTGTATGCAAGACAAATTGCCAAAACACGATAGTATGTATGTGTATACTGCACTGTATCACCATAATTATATCGAAATACAGCATGCATCAGGCACATCCAGAGCCACACGCTCTCACCAACAAACACCATGCGCTATATAGGTCTCTCCACACTGACCATAGCTCATTTATAAATCAAGAAATAGGCTAGTGAGATTGAGAATGAAGGAAGTAGGAGTCATTGGGATTACCTTGCTGTTCTGCTTCCTTTGCAGAATCATCTGCAATTAACTCTGATAACTCATGTATAACTATATGTGCTCTCTTGTATAACTCTGTCTCTCTGGAATCTAATCTAAAACTGCAATACCTATCGCATAGCCCCTGCCTCTGTGCTTTGCCCATGGTCAGTTCAAGACCAGGGAGGTACGAGGTAGGCCCCACAGAGAGCCTGGCCGCACTTTCACAACACTTTCCTTGTTTTAAACTGCTGCCCTATGTTTACTCAACAGAGATAAGAACCCAACCTGCCGGGGAGAGTACCACAGAGAAGAGAGAGGGGGAAAGAGATGATGCGTTGAGAGATGGAAGGTGGCTGTGCTGGGGGAGAGAAAGGGAAAGAAGCCACGAGAGGAGATGAGAGAGGAGAAGGGAGAGGGGAAGGTCTGATAGGAAGGAGTACATTTCTGTTACACTAGCCAACACCTGTTGCACAAGGCTAAAAAGAGGGCAAACCGGTGGTCATTCAAAAAACATTTACCTAATTATGTATTCCGACCAGAATTACGCCAGATGTCAAGGTTTTATTCCCCTAGAAATGATTATTATGTAAGATTAGGTATTTGGCTTACTACAGAGGAAATATCAGAAAAGTGTCAGGGTTAGAATTTTCGTACGAAATTAATATCGATTAGGTGTCTTCATCACCTAAATTTTCTCCATGCCTTTTACACTACGAGCATCGCGTGGCATGATGGGTATTGTCATTATAATATTCATGATAGCAGAAATCGGCGCTTTTCGACAGGCGCAGTTTTCTGCGCCTGTGCCTGACTGATAGTACAAACACTCACGGATCGTACCGATATTTACCTTGAAGTTCAAGTTTTGGCTACAGCCGTATATGCCATCTACCCATTCGCTCACAGTCGGTATAAGTTGTTTAATTTTATTAATTAGCTAACAAAAAAAGTAGACCCTATAGTTGTCACAAATCCAGACATGCGTCGATCGCTGCCAGCTCCAGAGATAGGTAGCTGGCCGGCTGGCGCCGGGTGGTAAAAGCACTGGCTGCCGTCATGCCGCTGGCACCCTTGCCATGCACGCAGGGCGCTTGCCGACCCGGCCTGGTTGGCCCCCAGTTATGGCGTCGCCTTAAGAGGGCGCACTTCCATGAACAGTCGCTTGAATCGGTCTATAGTTCATGTGATACTTTACCTGGAAAACTTAGAACATTCACAAACATACCTATATTGTATTCTTTTATATACGTCTAGCTCTTATGAACATTATGGATGAACTCTGTGAACTAGTCTAGCAGCCAGAAAGGGTCCCCGTGCACCCCCTCCCCCTAAAACAAAATTCTACGATATGTTCGAAGATCGTCAGAACCTGTATTTTCCGAATCCGGTTGTCGCCAGCGGAAAAAAAGGTTGCGCGCGCGTCTTATTTGCATATTTCTAAGATGGCCGCCGCCCGTTACTAGGAGACAGATTATTTTTGAATAACTTTATTTAGGAATAACAAATTACCATAAAAATTGTATCATTTTGAAGAGAATTAAATTTCCTACAAGCTGATACCCCATTTGATGGGATAAATAGTTGTTGTCATGAAATATTAAGGAAGGAATTATGTTTTTTAGCATTTTTCTAAAAAGATACGGAATTTGGTTATAATGTTCTTTTCCATACATCTAATATGCATTTACAAATAACATTTGAAATTTCCTATAATTATCCCCCAAACATAGCTATTATCATGTGAAAACGGCTTTCCAATACACCAATTCCTTTAAAAGTTACACGACATTAAAGGGGATAAGGTTCAATAGGTTTTACAGCAATATTTAAGGGTTATAATGTCTCCGCGCGCAATTGCGTAGGTTCTGTATGTGGGGTTTGTTGTAGATCACTGCTATCTATTGATCAAATCTCATCGAAATCGGCGAAGAAAGAAAGAAAAATTACACTTTCTATTCCTTATATGAAATAAAAATGTTTTTTTTTTCTATTCTGTGTTACCAAACTCAATCCATTCAGCTTCCCATATGAACAGTTTCTTGTCTTTTTGGATTCCCTCCAAAATCACAACTTATCTGATATTAAAAAGTTAACGAAAAAAAATTGACGTGACAGTTTCCTCTTTATATTGTAAGATTAAAGTGAAAAAAAAAGAAGAATCTTATGCTAAAAGCCCTAAGAAATAAAGAACTTGTTAAATGGCCTTTCAGAGCTTAAAATGAAACATGGCTATCTTATTTTTTCATAACAAAATGAAGGGAAGTATCTGTGTAGTTCATGTCGGCCCATACTGGGTTACTATTCTTCAGAAATGGTCCCCGTGCACCCCCCCCCAAAAAAAAAAAAAAAAAAAATCTACGATGTGTTCGAAGATCGTCAGAACCTGTATTTTGCGAATCTGCTTGTCGCCAGCGGAAAAAAGGGTTGCGCTTGCGTCTAATTTGCATACTTCTAAGATGGCCGCCGCCCGTTGCTAGGATACGGATTATTTTTGAATAACTTTAGTTAAGAATATCAAATTACCATAAAAATTGTATCTTATTAAAGAGAATTAGATTTCCTACAAGTTAACACCCCGTTTTATGTAATAAATAGTTGTTGTTATGAAATACTAAGGAAGGATTTTTTTCATACATTTTTCCCAAGAAATACAGATTTCAGTAATGTTTTTTTTCCATACATTTAATTTCTGTTTACAAATAACATCGGAATTTTCCTTAAGTTAAACCCCATAAATAAGTGTTATTCTGTGAAAGCGGCTATTAAATACACCAATTTCTTAAAAAGTTACACGACATTAAAGGGAAAAGGTTCAATACGGTTATACAGAAATTTAAGGGTAATGTCGACTTCCGCACCTGCGTAACGCGTGTAATACTATAATAATCATTGCAAGTATGATACCCTATCACTTCTTACATCCAAATTATTGATTAAATATCATTAAATCTTGTAGAATATGAAAACAAATTAAATTTTTTATTCGCTATCACCTTTGATCTACTCAGCTTCACTTTTAGTTTACGTCTTTTTTCAAAATAGAATGAAGGCCTTACGAGAGGTGTAATTTCATGACGGCCAAAACGGGCTTACCTGGATAGGGGTTTCCAACATATTGATATTAATCAAACTTCTCTTCATCAACTCTCATTCTTCTGATCATCTTCACACACATACTCACACCTCCAGTATCGCACACAGGCATTCATGCAGGGGAAATGAGCTCAGTCACGAATTTCGTGAATTTATTCAATACGCCATTAATGCATTCATTGAACATCAAACTCGAATGCTTTATTTAGATGTCGAAATAAGAGTTACATGTATACCGCACAAGCGAAATATTTCTCACCATGCTCTAGCATGAAATCAATTTATTTTTTTAAGATAAGATCGCACATACGTGTTCTCATTCTTTGGTCGTTCGCCTGATGGTTTTTAAACATATTGCTCATACGTTTATTATTGCCAAGAAACTAATAGATAGATTACAAATACCAAGGAATGGCATTGATAAAAACGAATAGTTGCAAGTCAAATCCAGTCGCTTTCAAATTCTGTGGGTTTTTTTTTTTTAATAAAAAATGATTTCATGCACTTAACTTTATTACATGGGTTGATTTAAATGCAATACAACGTAAACTTGGTTGTTAAATCCGTTAGGAGTGACTAATAATCAATATTATACAAAAATGAGAGAGAGAGAAAAAAAAATGTTATGGTTTCAAGTAGACCTTAATGCATGGATCTATAAAACATGAGGGAAATGTCTGAGGGAACATTAACTATGCATGCGTGTATGTATGTATGTGTGCATGTATATACTATAACTATGTATATATAATATATCTATATATAAATATATATATATATATATATATATATATATATATATATCACGTTTATATTTATGCAGGTTTGTATAATTTTGTGTTGTGTGTGTTTGTGTTCAAGGATGTATGTGTTTGACTAATGTGTTAAACATTAGACATATTCAGAGTGTAAATGTTTAACCACAACGAACACAATATTTTCATGTTTTCCACAGAAATTAGTTGCTAAAATGATTTGAAGTGTATCTGCTATAGGCGCATCTGACGTGCAATCCACTTTTAGAGCGCATGTAAGTTCCGCTGGAATAACATTTTAACTCATGCATGAATTAAATACACCATCCAATGTTTTCAGATATCCATGCCCTACTCGTCCGCTGGTCCTTTTTAGATAGAGTAACTATAAATGTGCATTATCGATACCCAAAAGATTATTGACATTGCACGTTAAACACTTTCACTAGGTTGCCATTGTCGCGAGTCTCGATATGCTAATACATGTATACTATCTACCACAAATCGATTCTTAGTCTACGAGTGACCGTGGTGATCTTATCATGGCTTATCACATCTTGAGGTCTATGGTGGTAATCGTGTTGATCGTAGAAGAATTATTGGACTGTTCGAAAAATTACTACGATCAACACAATATCTTTGACTGACATCAAGATTTGATTATCTGATGATCAGCACGATTAGTCCCCGAGTAAGACCACGATTTCGGGCGAATCGAGAAAGTGGACCCAGCTTAGTGAATTCCACGAGAGTGGTAACGTACCATAAGGATAATCAACACGACAGTTTCAATGCCGTACATATCAATATTTACATATCTTCAAAGATTACTTCACCTATGTAATCTAGATTCTTTTGTATGCCTCCGCCAAGAAGTGGTGCCGGAGGCATTATGTTTTCGGGTTGTCCGTCCTTCCGTCCGTCCTTCTCTCCGTCCGTAATGAATTTTTGCGGACAGCGTAACAAAAAAACAAAACAAAAAAAAAAAACCCTGAAATTTGGCATGTATGTGTATTGGGGGTGAAATTCTGCCTATCAACTTTTGGGTGCACATGCTCAAGGTCAAAAGTCAAAAGATCGAGGTCAAATGCTTAAAATTTCACTATTTCCCTCATATCTCTGCAATGCCTAAAGATATTTTCTTGAAACTTAGTGTATACAGGTATTACCTCATTAAAATTCACTGGTAAAAGTTTGGGGTGATAAGGTTAGGGTCAAATGTGAAAAGGTCAAGTGAAAATGTTACAATTTTACTCTTTTTTTTCTCTGTATCTTGGATATTGTTCAAGGTATCTTCTTGCAGGTCGAAGGGTGCGGACGTGCCGTGGTGCTCTCGCTGTTCTACTTGTACTATTAACCGAATTTTGCATCTATTTTCTGCCTTTCAGCTTTGATTAATATTGTTTGTTCTTCTTGATCATATGAGTGAGCCTGTTTTTCATTTATTCGATCCTTAAGTGACACATTTCTGCTGAACTTGTTTTGAAATTTGACTGCGGATCTGAACCCAAAGGACAACGCATATCATCGTAAGTTGTTCGACTCACGGCAGTCAAGCACTGCTTTGCACAGTCTGTCGCAGTGAGTGCACGTCCGCTGCTCTTTAGCTTCCGCCCTATACAGTTTGAGTTACCGTGATTTATACATGTTATCACTTACTTTACTACTTTGTTGTGTTGATGTTATATACTTCGTAAGATCATTTATCATTCATTGTAGCGAACAGTATATTGTCTAATTATTATTTTTCTATTTGTCTTAGATGTGTAGGCCTATTTTCCTCTGTTTTGAGTTATAGTATCCACTATTAGTATTATCCATATATCTATGTCTTTGATTGACTTCACCTGAAGTTTATTTGTGAAAGGAAAGTATTATCTGTCTGTTACTGTGTTATTATATATCCACTGTGTATTTACACCCAGGTGTCAAAATTACATCTGATTCTGTGTATACTTGTGTAAACTGCAGTGTTCGGTCGCTGCACGTTGCCAAAGCTATAGTGTGTAGCTACATGTAGCTGCCATTTTGTTTCTCACCTTCTCTATACACGCGTTCTCTTTTGTAATTCCCTTTGTTCTATACTATCCGACCTATTTACTTTATAACTGAGAGGCCTCAGACTTTCTTTAGAGTTCCTTATCGCTTGGTCTCTCTTGTCATTGCCTGGTTTTTTCCTTTTCTTCGTATTCGGTCCGGTGCGCCTTTAGTCCTCCTTTTCCCTTTATTCATTTCGCCTCTCCCTGCCCCACTTTATTGTTTATCCCCACTCGATCCTCTCCCTACATGGCCGTCACAATGGCGGCCATGTCTGGAATTCAGGACGTCCCTCCCCTCACTGTTCCCGCTAATGACTCCGAAGAAAACCCCAACAACCTCTCAGAAATGGAACCTGACCCCACTCCGATTCCTAGCCGCGACACTGGCTTTACTGAAGTTTCAAGAAAAAGACAACGACCGAATTCCCAACCCTACTCCGATGACGAATCTGATCTGTTTCACACACCCACCCGTCCTCCCTTCAACCCGCATGTAACTATCATTGGCACAGTCAAAAACATTACTCTCATCAACCCCATCCAGATCGCACGTGAAATAAACAAGCTATAGTAGGAAAAGTGTCTCAAGTCCAACGCAAACAAAAATCCTTCACTATCAAATGTTTCAATCCTAAACAGGTTCGTACTCTTATGGAACTGAATGAATTCTGCAAAACCCCAATTCGTGTCACTAACGACAAGTCATTCTCTCCTGTTCTAAAAGGTGTCATCAAACGCGTCTCGCCCGAGTTAACGGAACAAGACATCAACACTATTCGCGATGCTTTGACAGTGAAAACGCCGTCCTTTACTTGTGGTTTCGTTGTGAGTTAGTCGTGCAAAAGTCGTGCTTTTGCACTTACATATTGTCCCCGTGGTTTTGCCGTGATTGCGTTGTGATTAGGTGGTGAACGAGTTGTGAAAATGTGCTGGAATCGATGTGAAATTACCGTGGATTAGTAGTTGTTACGTCGTGAAAAAGTCGTGCTTTTCGGGCAGAACAGTCACCGACATCCTGCCTCGCCCCCTCGCCGGCTAGAGCGACTCTTTTGTTATGCAGCGTGAAAATCGAACAAAAGACACATGCTATTCATGGTGATAATCCGCCGATTGTTACATCGGCTTTTGTCCGCAGCTCTTGGGCTCCAAAACCACGACTTTTTCACTACTAGTTCACGGCCGAAGAACGATCAAATCATGCTGTTTCAGTGCTTCTGGAGCGTTGCAAAGTTTGATAATCCGCTGATAATCTTGGTTCCAGCACCTTGTTTATCCATTTCGATACAACAAACGAAGCTCTACTTGCATTGTTCATGTCGTTTGTCACAGTATAGTATGGTTTCGTCGATCGACGCGAGCACCTAGAATAGCATGAAAAGACATGCAACGAAGCATGTGTATTCGTCTTCGTAAATCCCTGCGTTCGCTACCACATTGATTACGACAAATCGCATGCGTGTTTATGTACGTTACCATGCAGGTTCTTCAATGCGTTATATCACGGCAGGCGCGTACCACGTGTCGTGTTTACCAAGACCATAAATTAAAGAAGTGCAAGATGCCTGAGCGTGACGCGAGACATGTCGTTTAATATTCATGCAGCTTCTAATTTTATCGTATCGTCCTTATTTCTACATCGGTATTGAAAGCCTAAAACAAACAAAATTGTGTTAAAAGCAATCATCCAATCTTACTATTATTTTAGCACCTTACGGAGCCGAATGTTGCCGGTAATCATTTTCAAATGTAAAAGCAAAGAACCGATATTCATTTTAGCATCTTACGGAGCTGAATATTATCCTTAGGCCCTATTCATTTCCGAACGTGAAAGTAAACATCCGCTATTTATGTTAGCACCTAACTGAGCCGATAGATACCGTTAATCATTTCCAAATGTAAAAACATCAATGTGTTATTTATTTTAGCATCGTACGGAGCAGAATATTACCGTTATTCATTTCCAGATTTAAGAGCAAACATCCAACATTTATTTCATTATCGCATGGAGCCGAATGCTATTGCTGTCCACTTCCGAAAGTGAAATGAATAATCTGACAATTGTTTAGCATCGTATATACGGAGCCGAATGTTACTGTTTTCATTTTTGAACGTCAAAGCAGACATCAGACGTTATTTTCGGATGCAACGCAACTGAATGTTACTGTTATTCATTTCGAAATGCTATAGCATCCCATATCTGACATTTATTTTAGCATCGTATGTTGCAGAATGTTACTGCTATTCACTTCCAAACGAATGTAGGCCTAAAAGCAATCATCTGATATTTATTTTGGCATCTTCCGGAGCGAATGTTATTGCTCTTACTTTCGAAAGTAAAAGCAAACACCCGACATTTATTTCATCATTGTACGGAGTTGAATATTATTTGTATGCATTTCCGAACGTTAAAGGGATCTTTCGATATTTATTCTAGCATCTTCCGGAGCTGAATGTTATTGCTATTTACTTTCGAACGTAGAAGCAAGCATCCGGCATTTATTATATCATCATACGGAGTTTAATATTATTGTTATTCATTTCCGAACGTCAAAGGGATCATTCGACATTTACTTTAGCATCTTCCGGAGCTGAATGTTATTGCTATTTACTTTCGAACGTATAAAAGCAAACATCCGGCATCTATTTCATCATCGTATCCGGAGTTGAATATCATTCTTATTTATTTTCGAACGGCAACGCAAACATTCGACATTTATTTCAGCATCTTCCGAAGCCGAATGTTCAAGAATCCTTTTCATTTCCGAACGCAAAATCAAATATCTGACATTAATTTTAGCACCGTACGGGGCCGAATCTTACCGTTATTCATTTCAAAAAGTATAAGCAAACATCCAACATTTGTTTTAGTATCATACGGAGTCGAATATTCCCGTTATTCATTTCCAAAGTTAAAAGCAAACATCTGACATTTTTTTTAGCATCTTATGGAGCTGATTATTACCGCTGTTCATTTTCAAGTATAGTTCAAGTATAGGCAAACATCCGACTTTTTTTAGTGGCCCGATCGGGCCACCAAAATCTTAATTTCTGAAATTTTAGGGGCCCGACGTGTGCCCGACGGCATCTATTTCATCATCTTATCCGGAGTTGAATATCATTCTTATTTATTTCCGAACGGCAACGCAAACATTCGACATTTATTTCAGCATCTTCCGAAGCCGAATGTTCAAGAATCCTTTTCATTTCCGAACGCAAAATCAAATATCTGACATTAATTTTAGCACCGTACGGGGCCGAATCTTACCGTTATTCATTTCAAAAAGTATAAGCAAACATCCAACATTTGTTTTAGTATCATACGGAGTCGAATATTCCCGTTATTCATTTCCAAAGTTAAAAGCAAACATCTGACATTAGTATTTTTTTTAGCATCTTATGGAGCTGATTGTTACCGCTGTTCATTTTCAAGTATAGTTCAAGTATAGGCAAACATCCGACTTTTTTTAGTGGCCCGATCGGGCCACCAAAATCTTAATTTCTGAAATTTTAGGGGCCCGACGTGTGTTTTTGGTGGCCCCGGGCCACCGTTAGTGTCGAGCCCTATGACGTTGAAATTTTTTTTAATGCTTTTGATGATGATAATGATGGATCGAGGGCGCTTGTGATAATGATGGATCGAGGGCGCTTGTGATAATGATGAAGACGAGGTGTTACGATAATGACAGTGATATATTCGGCCCCTATACAGCGTGCAAATGCGGACGAAACTTCCACGCAGAGCAGTGGCAAACTGAAAGTCTCTTGCAATTTCTCTTTCAGATATAGAACCTTGTTGATAACACAGCCTACAGACAGAACAATTTCCGTAGTTTAAATCATGAAGCTTTAAAACGCTGATATGGATATTCTCTTAAAGAAAATTATATATCTGCTCAAGAATCAGAAGTGCTAAGAAGTTGCCGCTCATTTCATCCAATCATTTTATCGAGCGGGATATCGTGAACTATGTCATAATTATGTACAGTATAATACGCAGGGCGAGTGGTTGTGTCTTGGCCCGTTCAAAATATGACCGAGTATTGTTACAAACAACATATACGACATATACTGCACGCGGAAATAACTAAGCGGCACTCGTTAGTGATTATAGCAACATTCCGTATCATTAACAGCAATATTACGATTCAGTGCAAGGTATAAATTATCGTAATTACGGCATCATGAATTCCGTTATCAACAATAATGCAATTCTGTCCTTAACAAAATTTGATAGAATTAATACGGGATAATCTTCATGTATATCATTCTTTGTGGATAGATCAGATTATAAGTGCCCATGCATGTCTAGTCAAGTAATTTTCATTTGTATTCACGAATTCACAGTTTACGTCGATATAAAACAAATTTTCAATCAGTCACGTAATGAAAACAATACGAGGCAAGAATTTCATTTATTGATATTTTCGAGTAATATAAACAACATGATCATGACAATGCAAAACCAATACGATCTCACGTTTTACCGAATTGCATGTAATAAACTGCTTACGAGATTAAAGGGAGTTAAATTTTGAACTGTTAAATTACCCTGAATACTACTTCGAGGATTTGGTGATCAACAGTAAATAACTGTTAGTCGTTTTCTGACGATGAAGTGCACTATAATGTCCATGTTACCTTCTACATCGACCAGGGAGGTGGAAAAGATCCATCGCCAAACCGACCCATTATATCGGCACAGCTCGGTCATCGTTGGTCATGCATGCGCAGCTCAGCGACTCGATGCCGTTCCACCTTTTGATATCATCATCAAGCACAAAAGCTTCCAGCCGCAAAGAGTTAATGAATATCCGGGTCATTGTTAAACAACCTACGATGGGGCAGGGAGCACCTTGGCTTTTATGTCAAGAAACAGTTTGTATACGTTTGTAATCAAATTGAAACAAAATAGAAAAAAGAACATCAGGCTTTACAAATCGGGGTTGGCCCCTATAATTATCTATGAACAGTTCTTTTTATTAGTGACCCGACTGATGTGACCTCTATGGTAAGAGCTTAATTTAAGAGAGTACCTATGGTAATTGTTACTTATCTACGCGTTTTTTTATTCATATAGCGTAAGCAACATCTGGCGGAAACTCCATGTAACGATTGCATTTTTTTTTTTTTTTTTTGGGTGGGGGTGGGGGTTAATCATACCCTCGTATGGAACAGTGTCCAAAGATACATTGTAACAGGTATAGGCACTATATCCATATTTACGTGTGCGGGAGGGGAAGAGCACGTAATCGAGGGAGAGCTGGAGCATAATAGAGAGCACAGAGCTTGTGACAGACCATCACGGGTGCATTTGTATTTTTAGATATGATATTCAACACCATTTTTATGGAATTCATCATGTACACATTTTTTTTTTTTTTTAGAAAATGTAAGAAATTTAATACTCTGGGACAGTGGGCATGGCTATAAAATCGTGATTTTTCTGTCACCTCGTGAGTCCCGTGCGCGTCTGTCACTGTGTAAGAACTTTATAGATGATGATCAAAGGTGCGAGGAAAGTTTGTATCGAGATCTGAATTTCAACGATCTAATTCAAACTTTGTTACAATATTTTTATTCTTTTTCAACAAAAAAAAAAACAAGAAAAAGAAAATGTGTACTGATCGATCGGGGAACAATGAGAATGGCTACAACCACCTTCTGATGGACGTGTGCGTCTTTCACTGTAACCAACTTTATGTGAGTGAAGAGAAGTCTATAATGTGTGGAGAAGGGGGTGTCCCCCTCTCACACGGGGGAGCTTTTGCATTTTTAGAAATGAAATACAACAATCTGGTATATAGACACTTGGTGGAATATTCGAAATATTTTCTAACGGTGTTTAATATTCTGAAGAGGTTGGCAGGAAGCCTACAATGTCTTCCTATACACGCATACAAGTTAGCAGGTTACAAAACTCGGGAGATTTGTAATCCGCTAGCAAACTTTTTCGCACGTGAGAAAGACACAAGACACAAATATTGGTGCGGACAGCATGCTAAACCCAAGAAATCTTGCTGCCCCGCGGTGACTTGTGAACGGTCGACCAAACTGCGTTCTTGTTTTTTATTCCATCATTAAAAAGAACGTTTCAACGGCATACGCTCCACACCACTGTGAGGCACAAGAACGATAGTTTTAACTTTATCGATTTATCGATAAGCAATTAGCAGGTTACATTTGTTCTTATTAATGGTTTTAAAAAAGAAATATTACTCAGTTGCCCTTGGAAATGCCCGAAATTATTGTCTGAGTATAGAGCAAGTTTGAAGGTTCACGACGAACGAACGCTCTCAGGCATGCATGCATCATGATTAACATGTGAAGCACATGAAATAAACCTACTCGACGGTTATTACATTTCAGACTTCGAAGAAAGAAATGGCAGAAGAATACACGCCCTGTCTAGTAGTATGCGCGCATTCCTTACGTGCCAAACATGATAAACAAGACACACCGCAAGTTCATGAACTTTAGTTTCTGAGGGCCGTGGGAAAGGCAATGAATTAATATTCGAGAAATTATAGCTTCAAGTTAAGAATGTATTAAACTACAATGTATTAAACGAACGCTAACAGTATTCTGATTGTTTGTTGCCCACCCCCTCTCTCTCCCTCTTTCTCTTTGTGCCTGACAAGAGAAACGAATACATGTAAGTTTGTACTAGTATTCCATCGACTCATGAGAGGAAATATACTTTGAAAATAGGTCTACAGACCCCATATTGGAAGTGAATAAAAAGGCTGTGCTGAAATTCTTATCCATTCAGGCATAATCAGTGTGAATACTAGTCATCTTTTAATTGATTTGTGATCGACACTTGTACCCGTCGCGTCGATCTCGTCCGGTCTTCTCATCCATGTGGAAGGAGTTTAAGGTTCACGCCAGTGCCGTATATAAAGAGAGTCTGGCCAACTGCTAATTTGGACGCCATGTCGTTACCCGCGTATTACACGTAACAGGGTTAGCGTGTACGCTCAGACGTAACAAAATAACCAAGCCAAGGGGTCGTAAACATAGAGTTCTGTGGTCGTAAACAGTGGGCACTGCATTATGAGCGCACTTTAGTAACGACAAGGCGCCTGTAGATCATGGGACCAGCTTTTGACCAATCACAGGCTTCAAAACACATAGCCAAAAAGCGAGATGGCCACTCTCTTTATACGGCCCTGCACAGAGTATCAGGTGCACGCATCACTTTGTACAAGTGCTCTGCGCACCTGCACTGACCGCCGCTCACTGGTAGTGCGGACGCACGTGGATGCATGGCAACGCATTACTCTCATGGACTCGTGTTAGCTACAATGTATGTAGTGTGGCGTGCACTAGGTAGGGTACATTGATAGAGGTTCACTCGAATGTAGTTTGTGACAGTCATTCGGATTCCGCCACACGGCATGGGAGAAATGAGATGTTTATCTGAATTTTAAATACCCTCATGACAAAATACGAACGATCACGCTTCCCACATAATTTAAATGTTGATAACTCTCGCTGTACATCAACATTTATCAAATGGCATAACTATACACAGCCCAGTCCGTGAGTCGTAGTAAAAATCACATTCGTGCGCTTCTATACTCTGGTAAAAACACGGCGTCCGATCGGGCTAACATGCCAATGACCTTGATCAGGGCTCCACACTAACTTTCTGGTGGCCCGAAAAAAAATCAAGAAAAACTTAAGAAAAACTACATCGGTCCTACTACAAAGAAAAACAAATATCAAATATTACTGAAGTGCGTCATGTCGAAAATAAATGAATAGAACATTCAATCATCTTACTGTTATTCTGAGTTCTAAGATTTAGCAAATAGGCTTATAGATTATTATGAATGTTATTGCAATTTACTTTCGAACATAAAAGCAAACATCAGACATTTAGTTTATGGGTGCTGTTCGTTATTCCGATAGTTCGCTATTCCGAAGGTTCGTTAATCCAAAACGCACAAAGTCTCCCTAGGATGATACCTAGAGGTTCGTTAATCCGAAAATGAAAAAGGGTTCTTTAATCTGGACATTAATTGTGGCGTTATTCCGAAGGTTCGTTATTCCGAAGAATAGTTAATCAGAAAATGAAATTCGGAACAACGCCGTGAACCTTGGGAATAACGAATCTTCGGACCGAAGAGCCTTCAACGAACCTTCGGAATAAGCTGTAATCTATTTAATCATCGTACGGAGTTGAATATTATTGTTATTCATTTCCAAACGTCAAAGGGATCTTTCGACATTTCTTTTAGCATCTTCCGGAGCTGAATGTTATTGCTATTCAATTTCGAACGGAAAAGCAAACATCCGGCATATATTTTATCATCGTACGGAGTTGAATACTATATTGTTATTCATTCCGTACGTCAAAGCAATTAAACATGAAACGTTAATTAAAGTTTTACCATCGAATGCATCTAAATGTTACTGTTATTCATTTCGAAATTTAAAAGCAAACATCCGAAAGTTGTCTTAGCTTCGTACGGAGCAGAATATCACTGCTATTCACTTTCCATCGTAAAAGCAATCATCATGACATTATTTTATTTTAACATCTTCCGGAGCCGAATGTTATTGCTATCTACTTTCGAAAGTAAAAGCAAGCATCCGACATTTTAATCATCGTACGGAGTTGAATATTATTGTTTTTCATCTCCGAACGTGAAAGTAATCATTCGACATTTACTTTAGCATCATCCGGAGCTGAATGTTATTGTTATTTACTTTCGAACGTAAAGGCAAATATTATATCCGGCATTTATTTTATCATCGTACGGAGTTGAAAGTTATCATTATCCCTTACCGAAAGTCAAAGCAACCATTCGACATTATTTTATTTCAGCATCTTCCGGAGCCGAATGTTATCCTTATTCATTTCCGAACGCAAAATCAAATACTAGTATCTGACATTAATTTCAGCACCGTACGGAGCTGAATCTTACCGTTATTCATTGTCAAAAGTATGAGCAAAGATCCGACATTCATTTTTGTATCATACGGAGTCGAATATTACCGTTATTCATTGCCAAAATTGAAAGCAAACATCTGACATTTATTTCAGCATCTTCCGGAGCTGAATGTTATTGTTATTGACTTTCGAACGTAAAAGCAAATATCCGGCATTTATTTTGTCATCGTACGGAGTTGAAAATTATTGTTATTTATTTCCGAAAGTCAAAGCAAATATTCGACATTATTTTATTTCAGCATCTTCCAGAGCCGAATGTTATCCTTATTCATTTCCGAACGCAAAATCAAATACTAGTATCTGACGTTAATTTCAGCACCGTACGGAGCTGAATCTTACCGTTATTCATTTCCAAAAGTACAATGTATGAGCAAAGATCCGACATTCATTATTGTATCATACGGAGTCGAATATTACCGTTATTCATTGCCAAAATAATAAGCAAACATCTGACATTTATTTTAGCATCTTACGGAGCCGATTGTTACCGCTGTTCATTTCCAAAAGTAAAGGCAAACATCCGACCTTTTTTGGTGGCCCGATCGGGCCATCAAAATCTTCATTTTTGAAATTTTGGACCACCGGAGTGTCAAGCCCTGCCTTGATACATCGGAATATTCGGAAAGTCATTTTCAGTACCATTGATCTTCTAGACATTTTCGTTACGGCGACAGGAACGGATTACAAACTCCATCGAAGTGAAATATGGAGTGGAAATCGATGCAGATTAAGGGAGAGTATACAGATGTTTTGAGTGAGGCAGGGTGTTTACTGTTTCTCCGATTTTACTGAGTTCACGCTTTGCGTTGACATTGCGTTAACGGAGGTCTTATAAAACGTTTTGACGTAAAATACAAATGATTTTGTTGCACATTTTACTATGTAATTTGCGACGGAAAATAAGCGATCGATTAGATGCATGTTTTCAGAATATACCTAGAGTCTGATCATGAACTTTCGGTAAAGTTTATATCTTTTCTTTCTTTTTTTTCCGTCCTCACTATGTGCACTTCGCAGTCGAAGCGATTATCGTGTGCCCGGGCGGCAAAGCGCGATGAACTGAGGGAATTCAAACAATGTAGTAATCTAACGGTAAGCCATGGTAGTAATCTAATCCACGCGACTATAGAAATTTGCGGACGGCTTGCTGCGCTATATATAACAAAAGCTTTCGAGAGTCCGATCAAGACACCCTCGCCAGAACTGTGCTTTTGTTCCGATTGTTACATTTTCTAAAGAGGGCGAACAAAGATCTATTAACATGACAAAGGGGCTACCTCATTATCTACCTCATCGATTTCACAGCGATATCACAATAAAACCACGACTTTTTCACGACGAAAGCACAACCATAGGACGACTAAATCACGGTGTAAGGACGGCGTTTTCACTGTCAAAGCATCGCGAATAGTGTTGGTAGTGGGAGGCGCTGGCGGGCCAGGATGTGACCGAAGTAAAGCGCATCTCAAAGCGATCAAACGATGGTCCCACCCCAACCAATGTACTTGTTCTCTCTTTCGACTGCCCCTCACTTCCAGAATCAGTGTGCATTGGCTACGAAACTTTCCCAGTAAGTGTATATGTTCCCCCTGTTTCTCGCTGTTTTCACTGCCAGAGGTTTGGTCACACAAAAGATACATGTAGATCTAAACAGCGTTGTGTAAGGTGTGGAGAAAACCATGATCTCTCTTCTTGCCCGTCCAAATCCAATCCCAAATGTCTGCGATGCGGGGGCCCCCATAGCGCGGCATATGCAGGTTGCCCAAAGTTCAAACTTGCACGTAAAGTGCAAAATTACTCCACTTTGAATCATGTTTCCTACGCTGAAGCTGCCAAAAAACTACAGGTTACCCAATCCAACACCCAGGCTATGAATTCTAACCCAGATCAATCTGACCCGCAACATCTCCCAGGCCCTCATGTGCCCGATTCTCCTCCTCAATCCACCATACCTGCTCCCATTCATAACTCCAAGTCCAACCCTACCACCTCCTCCATCACTACTTCTCGCTCCCATCCTACCACTGTGAATGTGACCCATGCATTTACTCAACCCCAACAGGCTACTGACAGGGCCCAGGTTCACAGAAGCCTCCCAGTCCCCACAGATACAAATACGGCCTCCACTCAAACTAACAAACGGCAACTCCCTCCTACAACATCCATTCTCCTAGTAGAAAAACTAGTCTCCTTTGTGAGCACAGTTATCAACAATCTTCATGCGGCTGATTCTGACCACAAGAGAATCATGTTAGTTGTTCAATCTGCAAACACTTGCTTCGATGTGGTCGTTTCCCAGGAAAAGATATTCGAACTCCTACACCAGATCCAATAATGGATCTGAGCCTCATTATTTGGCAGTGGAACGCCAGAGGGCTCCCCTCTAATGGCGCGGAGCTGACTCAACACATCTACTCTTCCCCTTCTCCCCCACATGTTATCCTCGTGCAAGAGACCTGGTGTCACGATGACACAAATTTCTCCATTCCTAAGTATACTGCTCTGTGGCGCAATCGCGTCTCATCACGTGGAGGTGGCTGTGCAATTTTTATTCATCAAGACGTAAATTTCAGCAATGTTCATTATCTCCCTCACCTAGAGGGCTTAAAAGTCAATATTCTGTATAGAAACGTTTCTGTCACTGTGATAAATTTTTACAATCCTATAAAAAGATTGTCCACACAAGATTTACTTTCACTTACAGTCGACTGCCTGCCATACACTGCAAAAAGTCCGGTGTTAAATAGTGAACACCGAGCTGGTGTTAAATTTTCGGTGCTCATTTATGGTGTTAAATTAACACCAACGGGTGTCATTTCCAAATTTTAAACTGTTTTTTGAAGAGTTTCTTAGTAACTGCACTTGTTGTTGATTTTTGATTTAAACAAGACGATCAAGAATTTTACATTAAAATACTAGATTTTTGAAAAAATGTGAAAATAAATTTACACCAAAGTAACACCAGCTGGTGTGGTCCCTTATTGAAGCTGGACGGGTGTTAAACCATTGATATTAACACCAACAAATATCAAATCAACACCATGTGGTGTCATTTTTGAATTAACACCAGTACAGTGTCAAAATAACACCAGGTACAGTGTCAAATTAACACCACGAAGTGTCAGGTGAACACTTTTCAACACCATCACAGTGTATTTTTAACACCTGTGGGTGTGGTCCTTTATTGAAGTTTGATCGGTGTTAGATTTAACACCCGTGGTGTTAAATCTAACACCCATGTTTTTACAGTGTACTATGTCATTGGAGGAGATTTTAACGCCCACCATCCTGCATGGGGAGGAACCACTATGGACCTCAACGGAAAAGTCATATTTGAATTTTGCAATGATCACGATATTGTTATACTTAACGATTCCTCAGCAACACGCTTTGACATTGCTAGAGGATCTTCCACATCAATTGACCTCACTCTTGTTCCTCCGTCATTAGCCCCACACTGTAACTGGTCGGTATCCCCGTTTTCCCTCGGGAGTGATCATTACCTTATATATTGCAGTGTTCATTTTACTTTGCCATTAAAGCGACTTTCCACACCTAGCGCTTCCTCTCAAAATCATGACAATCTTCCGCCCCGTTGGGCTTTTCGAAGAGCCAATTGGGAATCATTTCAGCGTGAACTAGAATTGTTACATCATTCACACAGCTCCCGTCCAGCAAATATTTACGATTTGTATGATCTTTTTCTACAATGTATTACCCAAGCTGCTAATGCTTCTATTCCCCTCCAGACCCCGACCTGTCGCCCACCTCTTTCCTGGTGGTCGGCGGCCTGTTCGAGAGCTGTCCGCGACCGTCATCGTGCCAAACGCAAGCTTGATAAGTCATATGTTTACGATGACTTAATCACTTATCTACAATTCAATGCTGCAGCCAGGCGCACCATTATATCAGCCAAACGTTCTCATTTCACTACTTTTTGCAACTCCTTGAACCGTTTTTCCCCACTCTCAGATGTATGTGCAAAGTAAAACTATTGTCTAACAATAACACCAGGAGTACCTTCCCACCCATACTTATAAACAATACTTATACTCATGACGCCCACTGTATCGCCAATGCTATGGCAGTTGCTTCTCTCAAAAGCCTTCTTTAACTCCCACTCTCCCTCTCCCTACTTCCCAACCCCCATCCTATATACATGACAATGATTCTCCTCTCAACGCTCCTTTCACTCCCAAAGAGCTCGAAATGGCGATCAAAGCTTCCAATAACTCAGCCCCTGGGGGCGATGGAATCAACAAACAGTTGTTAATCCATCTAAATAACAATATGTTTTGCTCTCTGTTAGAGATTATTAACATGAGTTGGGAAACGTCTGTGATCCCGCCCCAATGGAAACACTCCATTATCAAGCCCATACTAAAGCCTGGCAAGGACAAACACTCCATCAGCTCCTACCGCCCAATTTCTCTCACACCTATTGTATGTAAACTCATGGAACGTATGATTGTCCGTAGACTCGTACATTATTGATAAATATGATTTAATTTCTTCCCATCAGTCTGCTTTCCTCCGACATCGTAGAATTCTCAATAATCTCCTTTGCTTAGAATCCGAAGTAAGGAAATCCCTATTCAGTAAAGCATATACGGTCGCTATCTTTCTTGACATTTGTCAGGCCTTCGACTCTATTAATCATCAGGCACTGCTTTCCAGACTTTACTCAGTGGGACTTCGAGGCCGATTTCTAAGCTGGGTACAAAGTTTTCTGGACTCACGAACTTTTCAGGTGCAAATAAACTCCACACTTTCAGACATTCGTACATGCCAAGCTGGCCTCCCGCAAGGTAGCGTCATTAGTCCTCTATTATTCAATTTGTTTATTGATGAAATTATACATTATTGTGCATCAAACGTGTCTATGTATGCTGACGACATCGCTTTATGGCATTCTTCTACCAGTCTTCGTCACATCAATACAAAACTCCAGTCCGATGTGAATAGCATCTCTGATTGGATGACACAGTATGGACTCTCTCTGTCTACTAATAAGTCTAAAGTGGTTATATTTCACTCTCGCCCAGTTTCTCCCACAGGTTTCTGCATTCGTCTCCAGAACGCTCCGCTTGAAGTCGTCCCTTCTCATAAATACCTAGGGGTTACCCTTGATTACTCCTTGTCATGGTCCCCTCATGTTCAAGACATCTTAATGAAATGCAACAAACGGTTAAACCTCCTCCGTTCGCTAACCGGTTCAAACTGGGGCGCCGATACACAAATCCTTCTCTTACTCTACCGGTCTCTAGTCCACCCTCATCTCGACTACGCCTGTGAAATCTATGGTTCTTTATCCCCACTCCTTTCAAGCAAACTAGATACAGTACAGGGCCATGCCCTTCGAATATGCACCGGCGCGCTACCATCCACTGCCCTGCATGCACTTCAAGTAGAATGTAACGAACCACCACTCCATATACGCCGAGAAAGGGCCGCCTTCAATTACTGCGCCTACATATACACACTGTCCCCACTTCACCCCGTCCGAAAAGCCATTGTCAACTGCTGGCAATACTCTTCGAATAAATGGCCACAAAACAAACTTCCTTTCGCTCTCCGAGTCAAGCCGCTTACGGACACTTTCCTAAAGCTGCAACCAATGCATGTTTATCCCAGTCCCCCTTGGTCCATTGAACATCCCAATATTGACTTCTCTCTTCACAGCTCATGTCCCAAGACCGCCCTCCCTTCAGCGCAATATCAAACTGCTCTTCAAACCATAAAGACCACATATTCAAACCACCTGACAATTTACACTGACGGTTCCCATGATCCCTCCACTAACTGTTCTGGCATTGGAATTTACGTACCTCACTATCGTCATGAAATAAGTGAAAGGGTTTCACCCATCTCAGTTTGTCGCACAGAACTGGTAGCAATTCTTCTTGCCCTATCATGGCTGGAATCCTCTCCCCCTCTCAGAGCTGTTATTTTCTCAGATTCTCTCAGTGCCTTGACACTTTTGAATAACCACACCTCAAATATCCTTGACCTTCCCAATGAAGTCCTTCTTAAATGCTCAAATCTTGTAATGAATGGGTGTGACATCACTTTAGCATGGGTACCAGCTCACTGTGGTCTAGCGGGCAACGAAAAAGTCGATTATCTTGCCAAACAAAGTTTACGTAAGAACATTACAATCAGTGTTCCTCTAAGTGTTGATGATATACGACATGTAATTAAACATAGGTGTCTTGACGCTTGGAACGCGTTATGGCGCTCGTCTAAGAAAGGACGCCATCTTTTCAACATCCAACCCTGTGCCTCAAACACCTTCACCTTTGAAAGTCTGAATAGACGTGATGAAATAATAACTCACCGACTCCGCATGGGCAGAGCCAGATTAGCAACTTTTTATCATATTATCCGTAAGCATCCCACTGGTCTTTGCTCAATATGCAATGCACTGGAAACCGTGGAACATTATCTATTACACTGCAAACAACACACAAATCAACGTACAAATCTCATGCGTGCTATCCATAAGCAATCACTAAACATTTCTGATTTACTCGCAAATCACAAAGCTCTGGACGCAGTTATTGCCTATGTCAAGGAAACCAACAAATATCACAGTATTTAAGATTGCGTAACTTTGCTGTAGCATGGACTTTGCAAAGTCTTGCAGAATGTACATGTACTTTATCATTTTGCAAACGTAGATTTCAAGATATTTTGTGAGTCGTTGTATCATTTGTTATTATGCATTATTGTTATTATCAATTACTTGTTTATTAATAATGTCTCCCACGTTGCTGTGGAGTGCATTTGAAGATGTATGTACATGTATCATACATCTTCATATATAATTGCGAGTTGCCTATACACACGTCATGTTGGCATATATCTGCTTATCAATGATATGTGGGTTTTTGTGTTTGTTTCGTTTTTTTGTTTTTTTTTTCTCATGCTTGATTGTGATAAATCTCACTTATGTTTTATTTAGTTTCGTTTTCCCCTTCCCAGTACACAGGGGAAGGACTTTCAATCTCTCCTATCCTCAGCGTAATAGACCTTCACGACATTCGCAGCGGACATCGCTCTCCGGTCCCCTCCGACAACAAGCCGACCTTGGTCAGCCGTCACGTCGAGGCCTCCATCCGTCCACCTCGCCTCTAGGTGCCGGAATCTGCAGCAAGCGGGTTTGGGGAGTCACTCGCTGCTGCAGATCCCGGCATCTCCCTCAATGTGTCTCTATTATATAAAATATATACATGTATATTGTCTTACGTTCCTTGCGGGCGTTTCCCTAGCAAGAACAGGGGATCTTTTCGTTCATATACCTATAGTGTAATTTTATAAATGATACATTTTTCATTATTTTTGTGGTGAGAACAACTTAAAATGTTTGTTAACCCCCTTTCGTATGAGTCGCCTGCACCTAATTAATACATGTACTTTAAATTTGTGGTTTGAATTTATTTTGAAGATTGTTATGACTCCCACTTTCTGGCACTAAATTGTACTTTTATTTTTTGGGGCTTGAAGCCCGCAGGTATACTCATACGTCTTTGATTCCAGAATTATATCTGTATCATATTTCTCCGTTGTTTGCTGCAAATATTTTTCTGTATCAACGCCTTAGAGCTCCTTGATATAAACACTGCAAATATTTTTCTGTATATGCAAATATTTTTCTGTATCCAGGCCTTAGAGCTCCTTGATATAAACACTGTATAATATATTTTTTCTTCTCTCTTTCGAAACAATGATACAGTTATAGTAATTGTATCTATTTCGTAAAAAGAAATCTCATTGTGTGTGTGCTCTATTTAAATACTTATATGATATTGGATGGCCTTGAGATTAATACAAGGAAATATTGGACGAGCTATGCACAAATATTGGACGAGTCGAAGACGAGTCCAATATTTTGCTTAGCGAGTCCTATATTTCCTTGTATTAATCGAAAATAGGACATCTAATATTATCATTATTATCCTACAGAGGATTTTAGCAAAGAATATTTTCACTTACCCTTTCTGTTTCAGAGTGCTGTATGGTCTCCTACTTAGCTACTGTACTTGATCCTGACATGGGGTATGGTACACTCCTCAGTGTTAGTTAATCTACTTCATTCCCTGATAAAACAGTGATCTATGTATCCATGGTAGCAGTCATGTTGCTGTTAGGCCGAGATCTAGCTAATTTACACCAGAATTAGATGTTCTTGTGTCCGAGATCTGAGACACAATTCACGCCACATCTTCCGTAGATCGTGAAAGATCGAATTACCGGTACTCGTACACTGTACTGTAGTCCTATGGCCTACTGTACTTAGTATACACATAACGTAACATGCATGCAAATGCAAGCGGCGGTGGCCGGCTACATGTATCGCGCGCGGGCTATCTAGCAGTAGCGCTGAGCTGATCAGTCGTCGCCTTTGTTTTCATCAAACCTAAATTTAATTTCCTGGTATGAAAGTGATATTTTGAAAAATTGTATGCAAAACAATTTCATCTAATTGATATATGAAATTTGTTTGTATAAACACAGAATTTTAGAACAAAATGATGTTTTAGTTAATTCGTGATTGACCAATCACAGACGTTTTTACTTCATATTTCAGGTCATCTCGTATATGTCTCAGCCAATCACGGTGCAGTTTATAAAAAACTGTGGGGAATCCCCCTCTTGCCGTCCAATATTTTAAATATTGGTCGCCTCGGCAAAAAAAATATTGGTCTAGTTCAACAAACTTTCTCAGTGGGTCTGAGGTTATGAGGTGCATCGACAAAATAACACTTGTATTTGGGCTCTAAAAATCCTCTGTATGGATAATAATGTACATTATTTTGGGTTGAACCATGATATGGGTGTGTCTGTGCGTGGTTGGAGGTGTGTGTATGTGGTTGAGTGTGTGCACGTGGATGAGTTAGTGTGCGGTACACGCGCGCGTGTATTGTGTAGTTATTTGAGTTTGTCTGAAGAATATGAGGTATTCATCAATATCATATGAGCTCCCTCGTGGAGACGTAATGAGCTCCTTTATGGAGACAATATGAGCACCCTCGTGGAGACTTTATGAGCTCCTTTGTGGAGACAACATGAGCTCCCTCGTGGAGACGATATGAGCTCCCTCGAGGAGACATGGTATGCATTTAATATTCTTGTTTATATCTCTTTAAGATCTATAATGTTTGTTTTATGTTATAAGTGCTGTCTGGGGCAAATTATTTGTATAGGGCCCCATTTCTCTCTCTCTCTCTTCTTTCGAGCTTTAAAATAACAACAACAACATCTTCATGGAACATAGTATATATTATGCATGTACTGACTGGAAGTGATTATCTAGGGAATTTGGGGTTCATGGGGTCAAAGGTCAAGGGCAACACTTCAAAATTTTACTATTTCCCTCATATTTATGCAATGCCAGCAGGACTTTTTTTTAAACTTGGTGTATGCATGTATAACCCAAAATAGAGATTCTCTGGCAATTTCTTTTTTTTTTTGCCAAAAAGGTCAAAGATCAAGAGAAAGTGCTGAACTTGCTTCTTCCTCCATGTCTCGGAAGTGGCTCATGGCATCTTGAAACTTAGTACATATTTATGCATGTTCTGCCTGACAGTGATTCTCTTATGAATTTTAGGGTCAAAGGCCAGATGAAAATGGTAACAATTTTCTACACAATACAAAAATTGCACTTTTTCTCCATACCTTGAAAATTACTTAATGCATAAACTTATGAAAGGGCCAAAGTCAAGTTAAAGTCCTAAAATCCCCAAATACATGCTCTCCTATTCATCCAATTAGACCTAGGTCAAGGAAGGTGACCATTTTGAATTTTGAATGGAAACAATGTCATTATCGTTTTCAAATTCCCAGTAACAAGGCATTTAATCTTGTTGCTTTCGCGTGGCCTTTCTTTCTATAATATACAAGAAGTAAATTTGTTATTTCTTTCAGCAATAACAAATTTGGGCCCGTTTATCTATATCATGACGAACCTCCGGAATAACGAACCTTTGGGAAAAAAAAATGAACCTTCGGAATAATAAACTGTGACCAATATTGTTATTATTGTACAAGCTTTAACGCCGACATCTATTAACCTACTATATTACTACTTTCACTCTTTGAAAGGAAACACGCCAACAACCAACGACACAACAGGAATGGAAACAATGTCATTATCGTTTTCAAATTCCCAGTAACAGGGCATTTAATCTTGTTGCTTTCGCGTGGCCTTTCTTTCTATAATATACAAGAAGTAAATTTGTTATTGCTTTCAGCAATAACTAATTTGGGCCCGTTTATCTATATCATGACGAACCTGCGGAATAACGAACCTTTGGGGGAAAAAAAATGAACCTTCGGAATAATAAACTGTGACCAATATTGTAATATTGTACAAGCTTTAACGCCGACATCTATTAACCTACTACTACTTTCACTCTTTGAAACGAAACACGCCAACAACCAACGACACAACAGGAATGGAAACAATGTCATTATTGTTTTCAAATTCCCAGTAACAGAGCATTAATCTTGTTACTTTCGCGTGGCCATTCTTTCTACAATATACAAGAAGTAAATTTGTTATTGCTTTCAGCCGGCAGCATAGCTTTCGATGGTTTGTGATATCATTAGAATTAAAACATTGAGCTCTCCATAGCTGACAATTGTAAAGTAGTAGCCCGCCAAAGTTGGATTACCTTTTTTTGATACGCACTGTATAACCTGAAAATAAAAAACAGATTTATTGGGTTTTTATCAATTGTACATTATAGCCACTCATATAATGATGTATTGTTTGAGTTAGTCTTCGTACATCACTTAATTACCAACTGCTAATAATAGTCGTAATCTTCGTTGTAATATTAAACTAGAAATGTCGCTATGACGACTGGTATGCCTCCGCCATAATGCATGATTCTCCTAATAGGTCTATAGTACATGTGGACAATGTGTGATTACATTTTCACAAAATTGGCAAAATATTATAATGGCATGTTTGTCACAAATGTGTTGAATGGTCACCTTCCTTGACCTAGGTTTAATTGGATGAATAGGAGAGCATGTATTTCACTTGATCTTTGACCTTTGACCTATCGTAGATTTTTTTTTTTGGGGGGGGGTGCACGGGGACCATTTCTGAAGAATTTATGATGTAACCCAGTATGGGCCGACATGAACTACACAGATACTTCCCTTCATTTTGTTATGAAAAAATAAGATAGCCATGTTTCATTTTAAACTCTGAAAGGCCATTTAACAAGTTTTTTTTTTATTTCTTAGGGCTTTTAGCATAAGATTCTTCTTTTTTTTCACTTTAATCTTCCAATAAGAGGAAACTGTCACCTAAATGTTTTTTCTTTACCTTTTTAATATCAGATATGTTGTGGTTAATTTCACGTTCTTGGAGGGAATCCAAAAAGACAAGAAACTGTTCATATGGGAAGCTGAATGGATTGAGTTTGGTAACACAGAATAGAAAAAAAAAACATTTTTATTTCATATAAGAAATAGAAAGTGTAATTTTTCTTTCTTTCTTCGCCGATTTCGATGAGATTTGATCAATAGATAGCAGTGATCTACAACAAACCCCACATACAGAACCTACGCAATTGCGCGCGGAGACATTATAACCCTTAGATATTGCTGTAAAACCTATTGAACCATATCCCCTTTAATGTGGTGTAACTTTTAAAGGAATTGATGTATTGGAAAGCCGTTTTCACATGATAATAGCTATGTTTGGGGGATAATTATAGGAAAATGCAAATGTTATTTGTAAATGCATATTAAATGTATGGAAAAGATCATTATAACCAAATTCCGGATCTTTTTAGAAAAATGCTAAAAAACATAATTCCTTCCTTAATATTTCATGACAACATCTATTTATCCCATCAAATGGGGTATCAGCTTGTAGGAAATTTAATTCTCTTCAAAATGATACCATTTTTATGGTAATTTGTTATTCCTAACTAAAGTTATTCAAAAATAATCCGTCTCCTAGCAACGGGCGGCGCCCATCTTAGAAATATGCAAATTAGACGCGCGCGCAACTTTTTTTTTTTTTCCACTGGCGACAACCGCATTCGGAAAATACAGGTTCTGACGATCTTCGAACATATCGTAGAATTTTGTTTTAGGGGGGGGGGGGGTGCACGGGGACCCTTTCTGGCTGCTAGACTAAACAGGATTCGAACCCCAGACCTGCTGTTTACAAATCTAAAACCCGAGACATTAAACAAAACTAACTAAGGCAACCCTATGCAATTGTTTTACTATACTCTATTATTGTAGAATATTTGCACATTCGCGATATGACCAAACAGAAGCTTAGTAACAGTGTCTTTCATTTTCTCTACGCTTAAACAGTTAGATAGTCATCACAAATTTTTATAAAATTCAACCTAAAATACTCTGCACGCATATGACTCGTGTTAAACAGTGTGCATGTATAGACCATGTAGACTGTGCCAAAATTAACCCAATCTGTGCCAAGACCTTTGGACATTGTGTACAACGCTATGAGGTTTCCTGTGCAAATTGTTTCTCAAACCACACAGAGTGGTAAACGACGTCGTGTTCAAGCACTCAATGAAAAGATTGGCACCGCATATGTATATGGGTCAGAATTTTGAACGATGTACAATTGAGCCAAAACAAGGCAAAATTTAAAGAGTAGGAAATCCTCCAAATCATTCATCTTACCTGAAAGAGTATAACTCAAGCTTTAATATGAACCCGATTATACTAGGATTTTCCCACAGGAACAAGTTTTTATTCACCGCTGAAGTTTACCATGTCCAGAGCAGCGAACGTCCGTGAGGAATAGTACTGCACATACATTTGAATACCATTTAACATAGTTTCCAAAGATTTGATTCAGTTCAAAATCCTAACGAAATATCTTAAGGGACATGTGTACGTGATTGCAGAATATTAAGCTTGTACTCTTTAACCTGTACGTAATGGTAGACAACTGATGATTTAACTAAATTCGTCATTTCTGTGGAAATATTGCTCTTCCGCTAAACACTTTCTTAACTTTACGCGCATTTTACAGAAACTCAATATTTTCACCTCTTATTTCACTATACATACTTTAATCCTCACTCCCAAATAATAATATACCTTTTTAAGATGTATCTCATCTGGGCAGTCTCTATAACCCAACAAACACAGCATAGTTTTCATCACGGAGGTTCGCATGTAGCTCACGGACGTTCGGAACAAACAAGATATTGAACAATGCAGCTCTCTTGAGTTGGAAACGCATTTTACTCACAACAAAAAGCAATTTCATGTCGAGAACAAACTCCTCTGCAAAATCCTGAATAGATATGACCAATTCTCAATTATATAAGCTTGTTTATCTTCTCATACTGAGGAATCAAAGAAAACAATTTTTCCATCTCTCGTAAATGAACGTACAAACGTACGTGTAATCTCAGTGACGTAGTCCATCCTTGAGAACGAATATATTTATCAAAATTTCGTTATCATGAAATAAATATTCAGGTCCTAAACTTGTTATATAAAGTCTACAATGCAAAATTTGCTTTTTATATAACGAACATGATCACAGCTAAAATCATGACAAAGAATTAATATAGAAAAACAACAGAAATGTGCTCCGTTATAGAAATACGAAGTTTAGCTGGGGATGGCAAACGAATACGTTAGGAAGAAATCCCTCTGTGTTTGCTCCTTGTGTTACACACTGTTACCGAGGAGAATTTGTGTTATTATATTAGTCAGAAATGATAATAGGTTCGATACTGCGAAGTTTCGTCATAACAAGACACCATAAGTCCATATAAATTGGATGGATGTTTGTGACTTCGATATTATACAATACGGTTTGTTATAACAAACCTTTTGTAGCGCGTCATTTCGGAGGCTCGTTATTCATACAGTTTGTCAATACGAAAATTGATAGAGTTCGTATATTATTAAGCTTTTTTATTCGGTAAATGATAGGAATCTCCGAAGGTTAACCGAAAGGCTTATTAATTGGAACATGAAAAGTTATGTTCGCTTATCCAAATGTGGAGAAAAAAGTTAACAACTAAAATCCTCCAATTTCAAAACCTCATAATAACTGTTTTCACCTATGATCAGGCCCATTCCACCTTTAGAAGAACGGACTTAAAAATAATGATCCTTAATATCTGTTTTTCGAAGAACATTTCTAACAACAAACCTCCTAAATTAACAACATTGTTTTTTTCCATTTTGGAATAACAAACCCTTGGACATCGGAGTTACGAATCTTTGGAAGAGCGAACGTATCAAAGTGCAACCTTAAACCTATTCTTAATCATTACTTTTTTTAACATGTGTTTTCAAAGTAAGCACAAAAGCACAAACAAATTGACGATCTCTCTGTTAAAAAAAAAAAATCTTGGAAAAAATTATAAATGAATATTGCTTTTCATTGATGAGTATTAAACAACACCATGTGATGATAAGCGAAGGATTTGTGTTGTTTTCATCAGACAATAATTGTATACTGCATGATTTTTTTTTTCGCTTATGACGGCATTTCGATGAATAAAAAACATAAACGAACAAACAAAAACTTCTCCAGAGGAATTTGGTATAACGGGAGTGCACTGGCAATTCTTTTCTCTGTGTGTTGGAGCTCGATCCCTTCTCTGTTTCTCAGTCATTTTCATTCAACTGCTTCCACGTCCTTTTGAGACTTTTCCGTTTCTTATTCAACACATGCTCATTACTAACAGACTTCTTCCGTCATTATCCTGAATGTGATTGCGTAGCACTTTTCGGATTTGTTTTGGTTTGTTTTGTTTTGTCTTTGTTTTCTGTTTGGTCGCAGCATGTTCAGGCTACTGAGGGAATGAGAGAAAATCGTCATGAAGAGAAAAATAAGAATGAATTACGGCATTTAATATCATGACAATTACAGCGAACGTCCGTTATGGAGACCAAAACTGGATGTGTTCTGTTTAAGACGGCAGCTACCATACTCAAAAGATAAACACTTAGAGCACATGTCACTAAAAAGTGGCACTGATCCTCGTTCTCCTACTATGTAATCCACTGACTTATTCAACCAACGAACATCCGTGAAAAAAAAACGTTTTCCGTTTGTTATTACAGGTAAACTGAGTGCTGAACGCTATTCACTTTCGGGTATGAGCGGCTCGGTGATTTGGTAATATTTTCAACTAACATTAATCTTATGTGCAGTGATATATTTATAATTGTCAGAAATTTCCTTTCTCGGACAGAACGTCCGTGAGCGAAACTTTCAGAACCTGTAACAGTACAATTTGTCTCCAGAACCTCATTAGAAAGAAATTTAAACGCACAGAAATTACAGATTACGCAAAATTCCATTTTCCTATAACTTGGTTTTAAGTGTTTAGCTGTTTTTTGTATAATTAGAGGGAAAACAAGCGTAAAATTGTGAGTAAATTTTCAATTGTTTGTTCATCATGATCACATAACGCCTTAAAAATTCTGAAACTACTGCTCTAAACTCATTTTCTACTTTGTAAAACTTTATTTTTCGCTATTCGAGCCAAAAGTTTTAAAGAATACAGGACACTTTCCGGACAAGTTATCCCTATCGGAGGGATTGCATACGTCACGGACGTTCTCTGGAATTATCACGGACGTTCGTTCTACTGCTAGGGTCATGTTTCAGGACGGATAACTAATCGGCAGAGAGTACCTAGCCTTCCTAACTCTTTAAAAAATTTGAAAATGTATTGTCAATGCAAATTATAAGAAATTTGACATCCTTACAACATATGTATTGCTCAGAGGGGGATCAGGAGGTGAATTTTCGGAGAAAATATTAATTATTTGCTTGGTTTTTGGTGAATTGCATGGTCCAAAAACTGCGGACGAACCTCAGTCCGCTCCAAAAATGGCATGCAGCTCCTCGGCTAGAGAGCCAAAGGTAAAATGCACCTTCGCCATCAAAGCAAGATGGTGTCCCACTTGAAAACGTTTTAATAATCACGGACGTTCTTTTTTTCTTGGAGGTTCGTCTAAAAATATAATTTCGGTTCCTATTTGACAAAAGATGGACAGAAACTCAAAACAAACATATTATCGTGTTGCTAGATCTTAATTGATTACGACTCAGAACAATATCGCCAATAACGTTTCATGGGCTACGATCTTTATTAGAAAATAGCGGAGGCACGTCCGTGACGAAAACTGAGTATAATTTTGCATAAAAGAATATTACGTCCCATGTACAGCCAGCAAACGTACAATTTTTGCAGGATATTTTCATTAGGTGGAACACCAAATTTTCGTATACGTTACAGTTGGGACAACAAAGTAGAATTTGCAGCAGCGATAGAAATAAAATCATCACGGACGTTCGACTGTTTAGGACTTTGATATTTTAATTGTTCTCTGTAATTTTATACGTGCTCATGAAGTTCTTATAATTTTGTGGTACATACCCATGACATGTCAGATCCAGAACATGGTCAGATATTAGATGCCACGTACCATTAAAAATGCACATCATTAGTTTGAAAAACAAAAATTATTGTGAAAATAGCGTTTTTACCGTATTTTGACGCTTTAAGTCCTTGTGAAATGAAAAATATCAGGCAAAAGTCAACCAAACCATATATTTCCTGAAAGGAAATTTACCAATCTTTGAGATGGCATGAAAAAGTCTGGTTTCTTAGATCATCCTGGCGTGTTCTAAGGGAAAGATTGTCATAAGGTACGAAAATTGGCAATTGGTACATCGTTCAAAATTCTCACCCATATATATCAATTCACTGAGAGTCACTTCCACTGAAATATGACCAACTTAATGCATGTTGGTTCCCCTTCCGGTGTTTTGCTACACAGTCGGGTAGTATTACCTCACAGTCACACGCTATATCCACTGCTGTAGGCCTTGTATAAAATAATGTTAATACATGCACTACTATCTCGATATGAGAAAAATTATGTCTGTACACTCACCGTGCATGAAACTATTCCCTAAATGCTGCAGGCCCACAAAAGATAAACACTTCAGAGGAAACCATAATATTATTCCATGCAGTTTAGCGAAAACATCAGTTTCAGTTTATTTCATACTTCTCATAAATGTTACATAAAGAATTCATGATGGCACAAAATGATTATTGTACCTTGTAAATGATAAACGAAGAAAAAGATAGACATACAACTGGTACCGGTCGAAATGGACATTAGGCAATGTTAGGGTTCGAGTTGTACAAACTGAAATACATAATGTCTAGAACTGTACATAGAAGCAAGCTTGTTTGGCTGTAAGCTCCGAATAATCAGTGTTTGTGTTCATGTAAAGGCGATGCCAAATAAGGAGATGCCAAAACATCATATTTCCATCCAGAATTTAAACATTGCAGAGAACCTATTTTCCTTTTTATTCCGGGGGAATCCAAAAAATGGCCATTATTCGTAACTCTTGTATCAAAATGATGAGCATAAAATGAGATTACTATCTCACAAGTTTTTGAAATGATGTATAAAGCTCTTCCATGTAGGCTTTAATAAGAATATCTATACAGTAGCAAAGTACGAAAATACAGTTATGACAATGTTAACAGTGACAATTGCAGGACTTACCTTTGTGCAGGCAACTTCAGTAAAAGAAAACTGTGGACTGTGCACTGCGTGGAAATCGTTTGATTACGCCGCAGAGTGGAAATTAGCAGGGAAAGTAGAACTAGAGAAGTGGAAGTAGAAGAGACGCCTATAATGGAATATCCTATAATGGAAAATCCCTATAATGGAATATCCCTGACCGCATCACAAGATCGCACCAAAGATACTAAAATAAATGAAGAAAAAATTTAACAAAAATATAAAAAATCAGAAAAGGCAGTAAACTGTTCGGCAAAAACAGACAAGCTGCAGATATTGAGTGTAAATTCTTCTACAAGCTGCATTTTGTTTGGAAGATGAAAGCTTTTCTCATGGAATTTGAAGGGACTATATTTGACTGGGTGCATGTAGAGAAACTAATGTGATGTTTTTTTTTTTTTTTAAATAAAAAGAACATTCGTAATCTGGCTTTGCGAACCCTTGTTCATAGTTTGAGCTGAAGAACCTCCATTTGAAATTTGATGGATGAAAGGGTATACATTACTTTTTTCAGGTTAGTGAAGATGAAACACCAACCTCATTTCTCCCAACTATTTTAAAGATTTTTTTTTTTTATTATTTTGAATTTTAACACACGTCTCTATGGGGAATTATTCACAGGTGTGAGCCCTAAAGGGGCGTATGAGGATTAGGATCCCTCCAGGCGGTCGAGGGTGACGGTGACGCCGCCGGTAGGGTCGGAGAGACGGGGGAGCTATAGGGCTCGGTGGTGACACCAAGTATAGGATATGCTATAATAAAGGTGTGACGCAATTTGGGGATGTAGATTTGATGTGCCGTATGTCTGTATGTGCGCCATTTGGGGTCCATTTTCGAAGTGTTTTGGACATTGGGGAGCTGTAGGGTAGCACCTTCTGTCCGTGAACGACCCCCCCCCCCCTGACTATAGGCTTGATGACTGAGTAATCAACGTCGTTCAAGGTATTACCATGGTACTCAGACAGAAGCACTCACCGTGCGATGAACACGTATCATCATCTCCTTGGTCCCGAATAGACGAGATCTCGGATCGTACCTTCTTAATTGCCTTTTCGAACCCGAAAAAGGTGGCGGGAACTAATTCTTCTTCTTCTCGCAGACATTCTTCTTAGTCTTCTAATCCAGCAAATAAACTTTAAAAATTCATAACTTTTGAACGGATTGTTGTATTTTGCTATAAACTTTCAATGATGTGTTCTACTAATATTTCTGCACTCACTCAGTCGACACATTATTTGGGTGAATATGAATGACAATTATTATTGTGCTTTAAGCCATTCCTTGGTGTTTCATTCTTTGGTTGGAATCGTTGCCCGACAAAGTAATTGGCAGGATCTGCTGGCCGATGTGGTACTAGCTAGTCAACTTTAATTCGTCGGCTGCCAGATAATCAGATCTCTGCAGATTTAAGAGTCCCTTCATAATTAGTATGTTGCGCCATCTATTGACGGGCAACCAAAGAAATGACATAATGATTAAAACCATACGTCGCATAATAGACTGGTATGGATAATATTAAGCCCTATGGATGGACAATAACCCCAGACACCAGACCCTTCACCTGACCCTAAACCTTATCCTAATCCTGAACCTAATCTTAACCATAACCTAAATTCTGACACTAAGCCTGACCCTAGCCCTAATCTTTACTCTAATCCTGTCACTAACCGGTATTTAGCCGGAGTGTTGTGGGGAGGGGGGGGGGGGGGGGTAATTTCATTTCATTTCATTTCTCATTCTATTTCATTTCCGACAAATTGAATGAAATGTTCATAATTATATCAAAATTTGGAGTACAATATGACTTTTGCATATTCAAGCGATATCTATGCAGGTCATTTTTTTAAACAATAAAACAAAACTTAGCTTAAAGGGATGGTACAGTATTGGTGGAGATGAAAATTGGGCTTTTAACTTTTTGTGATTCATGCTTTAGTGTTTAGGTAGGTAAGATTTAGGTTGGTAAAAATGCATCCCAGATGCAAAACTATAGCCCTCACGGAATTAAATTTCTCCGCAGGTGTAGAATGAAACTTGAATATTTAGTTTGCCTAATTATGCATTAGTTTGTGTCATTACATTCCATAAAGATTATGCACTGCAGAACATAGTTCACTACTGCAGTACACTATTATGTGTCATTTATAGAGATATGCGTAGAACCGTGCTTCACGTTACAAAATCATACGCAAACAATAATGGGACTCCATCTTAAGGAAATGCCTACTCAAACTGCAACTAAATCGTATCAACGAAAAGATGTTGGAAATGGAGGGAACGGCTAAAAGCCTAGTTTGTAGAATGCAGTCCCCCTATGAACAGTAATCCATGATTATGGTCAAATGAAACAATGAGACAAATCGCCTCAGAAACAGGGGAACATAAAACAAATCACACGCACACAATCACACAGACAGAGAGAAACAAAGTGGCTACATGACAGAATAAACAGGAGGAGGTCAAAGAGGACAAAGAAAGGGGGGGGGAGCAGGAAGAAAAGAACAGGGAAAGGGGACAAATGAGCAGTGGCGGATTCAGAGGGGGGGGGGAGGGCACCGGGCACGCGCCCCCTCTTTATTTTTTGTTAAAGTAATGATATGATAAGTAGCACCAGGAATATTGTCCCCGCCCCCCTTTAGGGAATTCCTGGATCCGCCCCTGAAGGTGTTTGAGGTCAAGGATCAATGCCAAAGCACATGAAACCAGACTTACCGAGATATGCCTGATACACTGTATCACATGCTTGTGTAATATGAAATGAACAAAAAGATTAATAACTATCAAACAAGGAAATGAATTTGCGGTTTTCCAAAATACAAATCCCTAGTGATATTAGAGTTAATAACAAAATCTCTTTGATTTAAAAGTAAAAGTATGGACACTTTGAGCTTCTCTCATGCTACTATAAGGAGAATTCCAGAATTTATGTCCGGTAAAAGAGAATAGAGATTTCGTAAAAATCGTCCAAGACAATGGCAAATGAAATTCATTAGATTGTTTGGTAGGATATGAATCTACAATTTTGTTTTTAATAAACATAAAGTCAAACACACTTGTCCTGATACGCTTTGGGAAGGTTGGCCGGATCGGTGGGTGGGTGGTAAAGTGGATTAATGTTTACTGATGACGACAATCAAACCATGCAGGGCCCTGTCTTATGAAGAGTTGAATTTGATTATAAAGTTGATTTCTATGATAAGTATATGCCAGCCTGTGTGTTAAGGGAATATAAAATCGATTTTATCTTTTCATAAAACAGGGCCCAGGGTCCCATTTCATAAAGGATGTTACGATAGCAACTTTTGCTGGAATGACAACTTCCCATTAAAACAACAAATTAAAGGGATTGTACAGTTATGGTTGAGACCTAATTTCAGGTTTCTAACATTTTTTGTGAGATAATGAGAAACCTCTTATGCCTAAAGATATTTTCTTGAAACTTAGTGTATACAGGTATTACCTAATTAAAATTCACTGGTAAAAGTTTGGGGTGATAAGGTTAAGGTCAAATGTGAAAAGGTCAAGTGAAAATGTTAAAATTTTACTTTTTTCTCTGTATCTTGGATATTGTTCAAGGTATCTTCATGGAACATAGTATATATTATGCATGTACTGACTGGAAGTGATCATCTAGGGAATTTGGGGTTCATGGGGTCAAAGGTCAAGGGCAACACTTCAAAATTTTACTATTTCCCTCATATTTATGCAATGCCAGCAGGACTTTTTTTTAAAACTTGGTGTATTCATGTATAACCCAAAATAGAGATTCTCTGGCAATTTCTTTTTTTTTTTTTGCAAAAAAAGGTCAAAGATCAAAGATCAAGAGAAAGTGCTGAACTTGCTTCTTCCTCCATGTCTCGGAAGTGGGTCATGGCATCTTGAAACTTAGTACATATTTATGCATGTTCTGCCTGACAGTGATTCTCTTATGAATTTTAGGGTCAAAGGCCAGATGAAAATGGTAACAATTTTCTACACAATACAAAAATTGCACTTTTTCTCCATACCTTGAAAATTACTTAATGCATAAACTTATGAAAGGGCCAAAGTCAAGTTAAAGTCCTAAAATCCCCAAATACATGCTCTCCTATTCATCCAATTAGACCTAGGTCAAGGAAGGTGACCATTTTGAATTTTGAATGGAAACAATGTCATTATCTTTTTTTCAAATTCCCAGTAACAGGGCATTTAATCTTGTTGCTTTCGCGTGGCCTTTCTTTCTATAATATACAAGGAGTAAATTTGTTATTGCTTTCAGCAATAACAAATTTGGGCACGTTTATCTATATCATGACGAACCTCCGGAATAACGAACCTTTGGGGGAAAAAAATGAACCTTCGGAATAATAAACTGTGACCAATATTGTTATATTGTACAAGCTTTAACGCCGACATCTATTAACCTACTACTACTTTCACTCTTTGAAAGGAAACACGCCAACAACCAACGACACAACAGGAATGGAAACAATGTCATTATCGTTTTCAAATTCCCAGTAACAGGGCATTTAATCTTGTTACTTTCGCGTGGCCTTTCTTTCTATAATATACAAGAAGTAAATTTGTTATTGCCTACAGCAATAACTAATTTAGGCCCGTTTATCTATATCATGACGAACCTCCGGAATAACGAACCTTTGGGAAAAAAAAATGAACCTTCGGAATAATAAACTGTGACCAATATTGTTATATTGTACAAGCTTTAACGCCGACATCTATTAACCTACTACTACTTTCACACTTTGAAAGGAAACACGCCAACAACCAACGACACAACAGGAATGGAAACAATGTCATTATCGTTTTCAAATTCCCAGTAACAGAGCATTAATCTTGTTACTTTCGCGTGGCCATTCTTTCTATAATATACAAGAAGTAAATTTGTTATTGCTTTCAGCCGGCAGCATAGCTTTCGATGGTTTGTGATATCATTTATTAGAATTAAAACATTGAGCTCTCCATAGCTGACAATAAGTAGTAGCCCGTCAAAGTTGGATTACCTTTTTTTGATACGCACTGTATAACCTGAAAAAAAAAACAGATTTATTGGGTTTTTATCAATTGTACATTATAGCCACTCATATAATGATGTATTGTTTGAGTTAGTCTTCGTACACCACTTAATTACCAACTGCTAATAATAGTCGTAATCTTCGTTGTAATATTAAACTAGAAATGTCGCTATGAGGACTGGTATGCCTCCGCCATAATGCATGATTCTCCTAATAGGTCTATAGTACATGTGGACAATGTGTGATTACATTTTCACAAATTGGCAAAATATTATAATGGCATGTTTGTCACAAATGTGTTGAATGGTCACCTTCCTTGACCTAGGTTTAATTGGATGAATAGGAGAGCATGTATTTCACTTGATCTTTGACCTTTGACTTATCGTAGATTTTTTTTTTTTGGGGGGGGGGGGTGCACGGGGACCATTTCTGAAGAATTTATGATGTAACCCAGTATGGGCCGACATGAACTACACAGATACTTCCCTTCATTTTGTTATGAAAAAATAAGATAGCCATGTTTCATTTTAAACTCTGAAAGGCCATTTAACAAGTTTTTTATTTCTTAGGGCTTTTAGCATAAGATTCTTCTTTTTTTTTTCACTTTAATCTTCCAATAAGAGGAAACTGTCACGTAAATGTTTTTTTCTTTAACTTTTTAATATCAGATAAGTTGTGATTAATTTCACGTTCTTGGAGGGAATCCAAAAAGACAAGAAACTGTTCATATGGGAAGCTGAATGGATTGAGTTTGGTAACACAGAATAGAAAAAAAAAAAACATTTTTATTTCATATAAGGAATAGAAAGTGTAATTTTTCTTTCTTTCTTCGCCGATTTCGATGAGATTTGATCAATAGATAGCAGTGATCTACAACAAACCCCACATACAGAACCTACGCAATTGCGCGCGGAGACATTATAACCCTTAGATATTGCTGTAAAACCTATTGAACCATATCTCCTTTAATGTCGTGTAACTTTTAAAGGAATTGATGTATTGGAAAGCCGTTTTCACATGATAATAGCTATGTTTGGGGGATAATTATAGGAAAATTCAAATGTTATTTGTAAATGCATATTAAATGTATGGAAAAGAACATTATAACCAAATTCCGGATCTTTTTAGAAAAATGCTAAAAAACATAATTCCTTCCTTAATATTTCATGACAACATCTATTTATCCCATCAAATGGGGTATCAGCTTGTAGGAAATTTAATTCTCTTCAAAATGATACCATTTTTATGGTAATTTGTTATTCCTAACTAAAGTTATTCAAAAATAATCCGTCTCCTAGCAACGGGCGGCGCCCATCTTAGAAATATGCAAATTAGACGCGCGCGCAACCTTTTTTTCCACTGGCGAAAACCGCATTCGGAAAATACAGGTTCTGACGATCTTCGAACATATCGTAGAATTTTGTTTTAGGGGGGGGGGGCGCACGGGGACCCTTTCTGGCTGCTAGACTAAACAGGATTCGAACCCCAGACCTGCTGTTTACAAATCTAAAACCCGAGACATTAAACAAAACTAAGGCAACCCTATGCATTTTTTTTACTATATACTCTATTAGATAATTGTAGAATATTTGCACATTCACGATATGACCAAACAGAAGCTTAGTAACAGTGTCTTTCATTTTCTCTACGCTTAAACAGTTAGATAGTCATCATAAATTTTTATAAAATTCAACCTAAAATACGGCGGTAGAAACTCATTCTTTTTTGTTGTTTATTTTATCATTATTTACTAATCTCTTTTCTAACTTACAGGTAGCGGATTTCTTTGCAGGCCAAACAAATTCGGAAATGTGCTGTTAAAGGCATAATTTACCATTTGCTGATGAAAGCATTAGTGCTTTAAAATAGTTCTAAAATGTGAGTTAGGGATAGAAACAACCACTGTCGAAATTTGAATCCGTATAATCGATGTTAAGTGTTGTTAAATACACAAAATGTGAACAATAGTTATAATAAAAATGTTTCCAGATTAAACCGTATACAGTTACGGTTTATTGAGAAAAACCCTGATATCTCCTTATATTTTAGGTTTTATTGCAAATATTTCATATGGTAGGATGTTTTATGATGCAACAGACCTACACATATGCATCAAATGTGATATCTGGAACATTTTTGAAATCACTGCTCCCAAAGGTAAACTGGACCTTTGATTATTACTTATACATTTTCTCATGTTGTGACAGTTCTATTGGTTCTCATTTTAAAGTGAGCCAAAACCTAAGAACATTCTCACTTATAATTTCCAAAGAGTATTATGCAGGCACGCAAACTCATTTTAGTTGTATTTCATTTAAATGTAATGGGTAAGAGGGTTTGAGAGAGAATGGAAAGTGCTGAGCTATGAAGTAAAATGGTAAAGTAAAAAGTTTGTCAGATAGTATTACAAAAGAAACTCATTCTTTTTTGTTTGTTTATTTTATCATTATTTACTTATCTCTCTTCTAACTTAAAGGTAGTGGATCTCTTTGCAGCCCAAATTCGAAAATGCCTAGAGACAGTTAGTAACCAAACATGCTACTATGATTTAATAAAAAAGAAATAACCATTCCAGTATGTATCTTAGTGTGCACAGTAAGACAGATCAAATCAAATAGGAAAACATCTGAGCACTAAGCCTGAGGTCTGAATTTGCACTCAACTTCTTCCAATGGCTAACGGATGTTTAATTTTTGAATTTCACTGACCTCCAAATTTCACAAAGAAAACCTTCTTAGCATGATGGTTAATATGACATTTGACTGATATTGGAGATGTTTGCGAATCGGATCTACTACCTTTAATATTATTAAATCTAAAATGATTATTTGAAAGTTCGGAAATGCTGGAAATATCCTACCACAAGGAGGCAAAATATAAATGGTTCACATTTACAATTCATTTTGTTTTAAAAATTTTCTTATCTATTTTCGTTTTTGACAAACTCGCATACCAACGGCTGATATACTGTATAGTAAAGTGAATGTTTCATCTTCCAAACAGCATCCAATGGGATGGAAAACTCCAACTGAAAGGTGGACACCGTGACCATACACTCGCTAAAGAAAACGCGTAATAGGGGTCGTTTTTTCTCACGGATTAGATGGAAAGTGTGATGTACGAGCGTATATAATCAAAGGGTATCAAAAAGGCCGAAATTTGGGAAAATGGTATATTGTTCAATCATGATGAAGTACTTCTTTAGGGTGCAGGAAACATTTAAGGAATACTTGTTTTTAAGGCCCGAAAAAATCATATAATCATTACTCGTTTAGGGGCCATTTTGAAAGTCCATGTATGAGCATGGTGTCCACCTTTTAATTGTCGCTACCCCTCCCGGGACAGTATCAAAGGACCGTTTTGTTAATTAACGCAATCCCCCCCTTCCTTTAAAAATCCTGGCTTCAGGCCTGCTAACCCGGGTATACAATAGAAAAAATAAAAGTTAAAACAACACCAGGAAAATCACTATTCTCAATTTTGCGGCGCGCTACGCGCGCAGAGTCTCGAACACAATTAAACTTTGCAACTTCCTGGCAAAATGAGTTTTTACTATTTCCTAGATGAAATACCGTAACGCGATTGCATGCAACAGACAAAAATACAAATTTCCTCGAGACTTTAAAACGTCATTAAGACAGTCAAAATTCACAATTTGCGGCGCGCTTCGCGCGCAAATTCTTATACAACTTTTGTAGTTCGGTCGTCCAAAGAATATATATATATGTAATTGTGTGTGTGTGTGTGTGTGTGTGTGTGTGTGTCATCATTGGTATTGGTACCGAAGGTCCGTTTTTTTAGTGACCGCACCCCCCCCCCCCTTGAAAAATCCTGGCTACGGGCCTGTAGACGTACAACTGGTACTGGTCGAAATGGACATTAGGGTTCGAGTTGTACAAACTGAAATACATAATGTCTAGAACTGTACATGAAAGCAAGCTTGTTTGGCTGTAAGCTCCGAATAATCAGTGTTTGTGTTCATGTAAAGGCGATGCCAAATAAGGAGACGCCAAAACATCATATTTCCATCCAGAATCTAAACATTGCAGAGAACCTATTTTCCTTTTTATTCCGGGGGAATCCAAAAAATGGCCATTATTCGTAACTCTTGTATCAAAATGATGAGCATAAAATGAAATTGCTATCTCACAAGTTTTTGAAATGATGTATAAAGCTCTTCCATGTAGGCATTAATAAAAATATCTATACAGTAGCAAAGTATGAAAATACAGTTATGACAATGTTAACAGTGAAAATTGCGGGACTTACCTTTGTGCAGGCAACTTCAGCAAAGGAAAACGGTAGACTGTGCACTGCGTGGAAATCGTTTGATTACGCCGCAGAGTGGAAATTAGCAGTAGGGAAAGTAGAACTAGAGAAGTGGAAGTAGAAGAGACGCCTATAATGGAATATCCTATAATGGAAAATCCCTATAATGGAATATCCCTGACCGCATCACAAGATGGCACCAAAGATACTAAAATAAATGAAGAAAAAATTTAACAAAAATATAAAAAATCAGAAAAGGCAGTAAACTGTTCGGCAAAAACAGACAAGCTGCAGATATTGAGTGTAAATTCTTCTACAAGCTGCATTTTGTTTGGAAGATAAAAGCTTTTCTCATGGAATTTGAAGGGACTATATTTGATTGGGTGCATGTAGAGAAACTAATGTGATGGTTTTTTTTTTTTAATAAAAAGAACACTCGTAATCTGGCTTTGCGAACCCTTGTTCATAGTTTGAGCTGAAGAACCTCCATTTGAAATTTGATGGATGAAAGGGTATACATTACTTTTTTTCAGGTTAGTGAAGATGAAACACCAACCTCATTTCTCCCAATTATTTTAAAGATTTTTTTTTTCATTATTTTGAATTTTAACACACGTCTCTATGGGGAATTATTCACCGGTGTGAGCCCAAAAAGGGCGTATGAGGATTAGGATCCCTCCAGGCGGACGAGGGTGACGGTGACGCCGCCGCACAGTGGGCCAGAATGGCTCCAAAGTGCGCCAAAATTCATATTCACCGAGATCGACTTAAAACGTACGCTAAATTGACCGATCTAGGTGTAATCAGACCCGTAGAGTGCAATGAAAATATTTTCAAACACATATGATGTCATTTATAATAGGGATTTCTTATTGGCTGTGAACATCCAATGAGAAATATAATATTTCTCACGTTACAGTATTTTTCCACTGTCAGAATTGATAGTGCGAACTGTAGCTGTGGGATAACGCGTGTGCTGAAACAACATGAAAAGTAACAAAATAAAAGAAACAAAAATAAAAGAAAGACGTCAAAGGTTCAGACTTTGGTCACACTTGGAGGGGCGCCCTTAAGGACTTTTTTTGTATTTGTCATTAGTTTGCTATATTATGTCCCCTCTTGAAAATGCATGCGTTAACATTGCAAATAAGAGATAAGTGAGAAACAAACATTGTACACAAATATTATTGAAAAGGAAATTTGATAAAGTTATTATGTTAAGCCCGTTAAGGCCATAATATATAAAGCCTTAAAATGTTTTAGAGAGGTATTCATACTTCTTCAAAATGAATTAATGAGAATTTTTGGTAAGTATGTAGGATGTTACAAGACTATAGATATAATCGCATAATGATGGAGGAAGATGTGCTTACGGAGGTAGGACTGAAAGACAGAGAGGTGATATTATTATGATAAACTAAGAATTCAGTTAAAACATACCTTTTGAAAATAGTATTTACTTTATTTGATAAAGGGGAGAAAATAATGGTTATTCTACATTCTCGGGCATACATATATTTTCGGAGAAAAGATACTCTACATTTTCGTAATGAAAAAAAACCCGAATGATTCTCCTCCCCCTTCCAACTGACTTGAACAGTGTGGTCTACAGGCATGCATAAAGCATGAAGAACTCGGTATTTCAATACAGGAAAAAAAAAAAGATCATTAACACTCACACTGGAAACTAACCTTACACCTCAATAACCCTACACAATAACAGAAGCAGAAGCCTATGGTATCATGTATTGCGAAAACATCATGCTAAAACAAAGTATCATGAACTGTTTATCAACACCCAATACTGCGTTGCATTTTCTGTTATTTTCGTGTTTTCCAACTCCTTACAGTCAGGTGATCCCATCACTGCAAGCCCTTGAGGCTTTTACGGGACACCTTTTTCTTTCACTTTACTTCACTTCTCCCCTCTTGTTTTTGTTCTTCTTCTTTTTTTTAAAGTCTGACTTGGTATATACTATAGTTTATGGGGCCTATGTCATCCCTTTGTGAATTATATTGTGAACTATGTTATATTTCGTCTTTTTTAACTGTATATACTGTAAATGTGGAAAGAAATAAAGGAAAGTCCTATGCTCTCGGTCAATTCAATTCAATTCAATTCAATTCAATTCAATTCAATTCAATTCAATTCAATTCAACACTGTGAGATGATCAATGATAAGAGGATATAAAAATATGACTGCGGTACCACGAAAAAACAGGTCGAAAGAATCGTGCAGGAGGAGAACGTCAGATCTGTAGGTTTCTTGAATGTGGGTGCTTGGCATGCTGTTAATCAGTGCAAGTAACTGTCTACACAGGCATTATAGGGTTATAGACCATCGAGACATTTATGGTCATTTAGCTGGTTCGATGTGAACATTGTACACCTATCAATCATGATGAACATGCCACCCCGCCCCTCCCCAGACCCCCGCCCCATCTCGCCCCATCTCTCACCCTCTCTCTCCCTCTCTCTTGCTCTCTCTGTGGTCTCTGTTGTTGTAAGTGCCTTGCCTGCGTATTGGGATCCATTGGATGCGTGCTGTCACCGCACGCGAGATTTTGGCAAAAAAACAGGCAAACATGCGGATGGAAAATTGGGTTTTTCTTCACAAGATTGCGGAAGATTGCAGCCAAGTTTGGTATCATTGTAAAGCAGGAACTACAGCAAAGGCGACTGTGATATTTTTAGCGCGGGAATCGGTGGGAATGTAGACTATTTTTTCACATTAAAGGAAATTTGATATTTTTAGCCCAATTTTCCTTGTTTTGACCCAAATTACTTTCAGAGGAAATAAAATCTGGCCTGTAGAGTTTATGATCATTTAAAATAGTTAATTTGACACGTGTGTTGAAAATTTGAAAAGGGTCAAAAAGACCTGTTCGGCGGAAACCTTTTGAAAACCGCAATATTGCATTTACACGTGTTTTACCCAGTATTCACAAATTTTGAGTCTGTTTGTAGATAAACAATCCACTTAAAATTAATTTCAAGAAAAACTATTATTCAGAGGTGTTCAGGAGGATGTAATTTGTGCCTAGGATATGAAAAAAATAAATTTCCTTCCAGTGACTAAATCCCTATTTTGGCGCACTTTCATTCACACCTGGCCCACTGTGCGCCGGTAGGGTCGGAGATACGGGGGAGCTATAGGGCTCGGTGGTGACACCAAGTATAGGATATGCTATAATAAAGGTGTGCCGTATGTCTGTATGTGCGCCATTTGGGGTCCATTTTCGAAGTGTTTTGGACACTGGGGAGCTGTAGGGTAGCACATTCTGTCCGTGAACGACCCCCCCCCCCCCCCCCCGACTATAGGCTTGATGACTGAGTAATCAATGTCGTTCAAGGTATTACCATGGTACTCAGACAGAAGCACTCACCGTGTGATGAACACGTATCATCATCTCCTTGGTCCCGAATAGACGAGATCTCGGATCGTACCTTCTGAATTGCCTTTTCGAACCCGAAAAAGGTGGCGGGAACTAATTCTTCTTCTTCTCGCAGACATTCTTCTTAGTCTTCTAATCCAGCAAAGAAAATTAAAAAAAAAAAGATCATAACTTTTGAACGGATTGTTGTATTTTGCTATAAACTTTCAATGAAGTGTTCTAAATATTGCTACACTCTCTCAATCGACATATCATTTGGGTGAATATGACAATTAGTGTGCTTTAAGCCATTCTTTGGCGCTTCATTCGTTGGTTGGAATCGTTGCCCGACAAAGTAATTGGCTGGATCTGCCGGCAGAAACATGGTACTATTATAGGTAGTCAACTTTCGTCGGCTGCCCGATAATCAGAGCTCTGCAGATAATTAGAGTCCTTTCATATTGCGCCATCTATTGACGGGCAACCAAAAAAATAGCATCATTAAAACCATACGTCGCATAATAGACTGGTGTGGATGATTAAGCCCTGTGGATGGACAATTACCCCAGACACCAGACCTTTCCCCGTGACCTTAAACCTTATTCTAATCCTTAACCTAATCCTAACCCTTATAACCTAAATTCTGACCCTAAACCTGATCCTAACCTTAATCTCTACTCTTATCCTTTCACTAATCGTTGTTTAGCCGGAGTGTTGTCGGGGGATGGGGGTAATTTCATTTCATTTCATTTCTGATTTTATTTCATTTCCGACAAATGAAATGCAATTGAAGACCTAGATATAAGAACGACCAAGGTCCAATTTTTGACCAAATTCAGTTTGACATGGGAAATTGTAGCTTATGCATGGACTCATCTTGTGTATAAATGATATATCCTAATTACCCCCGGAAGTGCCTGAAATGAATGAGTTAAATCTTATATTAATGTAAGAATGAAGGACTTAGGTTATTCTTACATTCATATTATACCGCCCTCTCTCATCCTTCTCTCATCTCTATAGCAGAATATCATGTATATGAATCAAAGAACGACCCAAGTCCATATGATTCAAAGAACGACCCAAGTCTATCACACAAAATGGCCTCTCCAAAATAAATGTAAATGTTAATTGTCATAATGATATAATGTTCTAATTTGTATATAATGTTGCCTCCCCATCACAGTTAAATTGAATATTATTGGACAAATAAAAAAAGATACGAAGTCTTTTTAAGTTTACTCGAAATGGTCTTCCATGGACTTGGGTCGTTCTTATATTCAGATACTCAATTTTTATGTATAAAAATTTGAAGTACAATATCACTTTTGCATATTCAAGTGAAATCAATGCAGGTCATTTCTTCGAACAATAAAACAAAACATAGAGTAACGAAAAATGCCTACTCAGACTGTCATTGAATCGTATCGAGGAAAAGATGTCTGAAAATGGAGGGAACAGCTAAAAAAAAAAAAATCTAACTCGTAGAATGCAGTCCCCTCATGAGCAGCTATTAATAATTATGGTCAAACGAAACAATGAGACAAATCGCCTCAGAAACAGGGGAACATAAAACAAATCACACGCACACAACCACACTGACAGACAGAAACAAAGTGGCTACATGACAGAATAAACAGGAGGAGGTCAAAGAGGACAAAAAAGGGGGGCAGGAAGAAGAGAACAGGGAAAGGGGGCAAAGGAGCATCGGCAGATTCAGGGGGGGGGGGGGGGCGCACCGGGCACGCGCCCCTCTTTATTTGTTGTTAGAAAAAATGAGATGAAACCCGGAAGTAGCACCAGGAATATTGTTTCCTCCCCCCCCCCCCTTTAGGGAATTCCTGGATCCGCCCCTGAACGTGTTTGAGGTCAAGGATCAATGCCAAAGCACATGAAACCAGACTTACCGAGATATGCCTGATACACTGTATCACATGATTGTGCAATATGAAATGAATAAAAAGATTAATAACTATCAAACAATGAAATAAATTTGCGGTTCTCCCAAATACAAATCCCTAGTGATATTAGAGTTAATAACAAAATCTCTTTAATTTAAAAGTAAAAGTAAGGAAACGTTGAGCTTTTCTCATGCTCCTATAAGGAGAATTCCAGAATTTATGTCCGGTAAGAGAGAATAGAGATTTCGTAAAAATCGTCAAAGACAATGGCAAATGAAATTCATTAGATTGTTTGGTAGGATATGAATCTACAATTTTGTTTTTAATAAACATAAAGTCAAACACACTTGTCCTGATACGCTTTGGGAAGGTTGGCCGGATCGGTGGGTGGGTGGTAAGTGGATTAATGTTTACTGATGACGACAATCAAACCACGCAGGGCCCTGTTTTATGAAGAGTTGGATTTGATTATAAAGTTGATTTCTATGATAATTATATGCCAGCCTGTGTGTTAAGGAAATATAAAATCGATTTTATCTTGTCATAAAACAGGGCCCAGGGTCCCATTTCATAAAGGAATTAGGATAGCAACTTTTGCTGGAATGACAACTTCCCATTAAAACAACAAATTAAGGACGCTGAATTCCTGTCGTTGCCATAATAATTGCCATTCTGTAAGATTTGCTATCATATTATGAACTTTTCAAATGAATTCGGGCCTAAATGTTATTCTAATACATGTCCCTGGTACTGTGTATAAGGCCTATGTCATGTGTGCGAATATTTAGGATGTCATCTCTCATGAGTCGCATGTTTGATTTGAGATTTTTTTACAATGGTCCCAGTTGATGCGAAGTGCATGACCAACGTTGTGCAAATAATATGATCATCGCCAAATTGGGTTGAGTCGGGAAGCAGTTTGTATTCTCTGAGTCTACCGGCTTGAAGCACTAGTCACGTGATTCTCCTATAAGTAGACCATCCAACATTCACAAGGTAGACACATTTATAGACTTCTGGTTTGTTGTACATATTTGTACTGTCTGCATTTTGTGTAAGTGTAAGTATTGTACGTGAGTTTGTTGATATTGGTGCCAAAACGAGATCATGCTTAATAAAACAAGAACAAAAACACTGATATGAGACTGTGAGCCCGCAGTATACTACTACCTAATGTAACACGATTTCTTTATTTACATCATGAAAATGAAATATGTTTTTTAACACTTTATTGATCATTCAACTTATAATCTTTCAAACAAATGCAATTATAGTAAACTGGAAACATCTCACAACACATGTTTATACCCTTATTATGACCACGAGTTTATTCACCAATCACCATCTGTGTTCCAGCCAAAAACCATTTTACAGTACGTTTTCTCAAGATGAATTCTCATTATTGTTTGTATATTAGTTTCATAGCCTGAGGCACGGTACGTATAGTTATCTCTATAAGTATATCTGTACTACATTACAGTGCACTTTTTTGTACAGCACATGCGATGATATCTATGAAGTGTACTGATGTATACATTAATGCATAATTAGGAAAAAAAATATCTTAAGTTTCATTCTACATCCGCGGTGAACTCTAGTTGCATGCGTGAGGGCTAGCTATGCACTTGGAATGCATTTTACCTATTTATGGAATAGGGAGCAGTAAAATACGAACTGTAATAAAGTGCAGATTTGACATGCATACTATGCATAATAATGCGGTTCATGACTGTGTTGTAATACGAAAACAAAGAAACATTGTTTAACAATATTTCGCTGCTACTATAGCGTCTGACATTGCAGAAGCACAAAAAAAAAAAGGAATAAGGGTTGAGAGTAAACGCTGAAATCGTACGAAAAGCGAAGTTCTGTGAAGTTTCAGGATTCAACATACTCATTATTTTTACAATATAAAGTGCATTTCTATGTATACATGTAGTTAAAAATAATGAGTGTAGTTAAAAATAATGAGTGGAATACATAATCACTTCCCTTGTGTGAACTAATACAACAGTCACCCTAACTAGCCTCTTGCAAATCATTGTAAATCTGCGCCATGCTTGGGTCTTAAACATTGGATGTAAACATAAAAGTACAGAGTAATGCTGATATTGAAGAGTTACACGCATACTTTTATTCGATACATTTTTTTTACGTATTATGTTCCCCTATACTGTTAAGAAGGAACCACCATATACTTAGTAAATATATGACATTGAACTATTTTAAACATTACGAACTTAACTAAATGGAACAAGCAGGCGGACATGTGGTCAGGTAATTAAATAATACGATCCTCGACAATTTTGTGTTAATTACAATGACTCGGCCTTAAATTGCATTGATACACATCACTCCAAAAGTTCTGTGTTCATTATGAAACTAATGTACTATACATGGGTAAAATGCACGTGATCAACATTGGCAGCAAAATAAATTCATACATTGAAAAGAAAGATAACTATCTGATGTGGATACCAGTTTAATTTGCCCTCGATGCCGACCTTGAATTAACTAAAATCTTAAGTACAAACACGGTTGTCGCTGTTTTGTCCCAAATATTAAAAAAAAAAAAACAATATGTAATGTACGTTTTATAGTTCGATATGTCTCAATCTTGTAGTCAAGTATGCTTTGTTGAGAAAGGGAAAGTAAACACACTCGCATGCATACACACAACAGCCGAGGATTCTACGAATCGGAACAGTTAGGTAGCAGATGGTACTTTGAAAGTACACGTACTTTGAAAATTAACAAAACTATTCAATAAATATACAAGGTCGGTCTTCGTTCGCTTTGGACAAGTCATCATAACCATGACTGATCACAACATCAATATGTCATCATAGATTTTTGTTTCTGTTTTTTCATGATCACTACAACAAAATCTCGACTTTAGATCAATTTGGTGTAGAAAGGACACACTGTAAAGTTTTCGTCTTCCTTTTTATGTCACTCAAAATCAGATATGTCACTTCAAGACTTTCATTGAGAGCTCTACAATTTGTTTGTTGTTGTTTGTAAAGGTTGTTGTAGTTTATTTCGTTAATTACAGACAACCTACACTAAATAAAACTTCACTTTACTGGGGCGATCACACGTTCTGGATCTGGCCCGTCTTCATCGTCACGTTGATGTCCGATTCGGCCACCTGAAATCGGCCCCTGATGCCTGACAACATGAGGGACATGGACCGGAAGATCGGATCGAAGAAGAGTCGCACCGAGGCTTCGAGCAGCATGCTGCTGATTCGGAACATGGTGAAGTAGGCCTTGATGCACGGCTGAACGAACCAGATGATGCAGATGTGGAGGAGAGCGAAGATGACGGCCCATAGGAAGGAGATGAGGGGACCGATGATCAGCGTCAGAGAGGCGTACAGGGCAAACTGCAAAGGATGACACAGGTTTGGATTAGGAAAAAACAGTCTTGAAAGTAATGTAACGTCTTTCATGTCGTATTCTCAAACTTGAAAAATATCAAGAAAAATATGAATAAATCAAGAAGCATATTTTATCACATCATTTTAATGACAAAATTGGCTATTACTGGAGAGAACTGCAGATATTCAGATCAATATGCCTGCCGTTCTGGCATCAAAAAGGTCAAAAGTGTAGAGAACAAAGTCCACACACACACACACACCCACACAAAGGTTTTGGTGGGTGTCTTGATATTATGTGAGCACAAATAGAAGGGTAAAATATGAATTTTCTTATATGTATGTGGTGTTGATAACTGAAAAATCTCGCATACGAGGTCCGATCCTTTAATATAGTAGACGGAGGAATCAACTTACGTGCGTCCATCTGTAGATATTTTTGTTGACTGATTTCATGAAGGGGAACCCAGCGGCCGTCTCAGATTCTTTGAATGTGTCTTCATAAGTCACCTGATAAACAACAAAGTCCAGAGAAATTTTGATAGACAGTACTTCTGCTGTATTACGAGGAGTGTGGATGCAAAAAACTGATAAACTTTTTTCTTGTTCAAGTTGAGGTTCAAGTTCAACTTTATTTCCATTTCCATTGAATAGACAAAGAAAAATAATATACAATACATTAACAGAACATATTTGTGACAATTTCAAAGAAAACGTACATGTGATCACGATTAACAACAGGAATTCCTTTTCTAAGGTATATACAAATACATAATACAAAGACTAGAATGGAAATGGAGGGTCCCACTAAAAAGCAGAGCTTGTAGAGTATGGGACCCTCGGAAAATATATACACAAAATTAAAGAAACCAATGTCAACTGACATTGAATTAACTTAGGAAAGGAAAAAAAGAAAAAATAAGGAAAAAAAGAGGAAATGGGAAATGGTCATCATATTTCTTTTTTGTTTTGTTTTTTGAAAGAGGTACTTCTGGCTTTTTCAGAATTTTTACTAATCAATACACATGATAATTTGGCAAGCCAGCCTCTTTGGAATAATCCTTTGATTAAAATGAATAACAACACGGTATATTTTAAGTCTTGGTGTGAAAAAGGTGTACGTTTTATAAATGACTTGTTAGATAATGATGGAAAATTTCTTTCATATTTTGAATTTCAGAGGAAGTTTAGTATACAAACTAACTTTCTTCAGCTCGGTGGATTGTGTACAGCATCCAATCATTTGCCAAAAACTGCATGTCGAAGATGACAGAACCTTTTATTTCTCATGGTTTAAATGTAATATTGAAACATAAGAAAGGTTGTTCTGATATTTATCAAACGTTGTTATGACATACGTCAAAACAAACAGTTTTGTAAAGTGGAGTAGTATGTTGGATCTTGATGATGAAACATGGTCTTTATACTGTTTAAGCCCTTTTCAATCAACTATTGATATTAATATGAGGTGGTTTCAATTTAAGATTCTCAATAGAACATTATATATGAAAGACGCTCTTTTAAAATTTGGTTTTGTAACAGATAAAAAGTGTACGTTTTGTAATGATAGTGAGGAAATCATAATGCATATATTCTGTTTATGTCCCTATTCAAATAATATATGGAATAAGTTTGAGCGATGGTTACTTTTGAAGATAGATAAACAAATTGTATTTACAAATCAACATAAGTTATTCGGATTTTGTGGTCTCAACAACAGTGCATTAAACTGTATGATGATTGTTATAAGAAGAGATTTTTTTTTTTTTTTTTTTTTTTTTTAGCGAAATTAAAAAAAAACCGTTCCGTCATTCGAACATATAATATCTGAGATAAAATGTTATTTTGAGATGGAAAAATGTATGAGTCAAATGAATTGAGTATATGAATATAAGAACGACCCAAGTCCAATTTTTGGCCAAATTTAGTTTGACATGAGAAATTGTAGCTTATACATGGACTCATCTTGTGTGTAAATGATAAATCCTAATTACCCCCGGAAGTGCATGAAATGAATGAGTTAAATCTTATATTAATGTAAGAATGAAGGACTTGGGTCATTCTTACATTCATATAATAGCGCCCTCTCTCATCCTTCTCCCATCTCTATAGCAGAATATCATGTATATGAATAAAAGAAGGACCCAAGTCCATATGAATCAAAGAACGACCCAAGTCCACCACACCAAAAGGCCTCTCCACAATTAATGTAAATGTTAATTGTCATAATAATATATGTTCTAATTTGTATATACAATGTTGCTTTCCCATCACAGTTGAATAGAATATTATTGGACAAATAAAAAAGATATGAAGTTGTTTTTTTTTTTAGTTTACTCGAAATGATCTTCCATGGACTTGGGTCGTTCTTATATTCATATACCCAATTGTAGAAAAAAGAACTTTGTGAAAAAAATGGGCTTTATTCATTGAGTGCTTTTGAATATTTAATTAAAATCGCATTATATTCAAAGTGTTTTCAGGGTTGTTTCTGCCAATAAAAAAAAAAGAATGATACAAACTATATGTTGTAAAAAAAGTTAAAGAAATTTTGTTATTATATGTACAAGTGCAGTAGGCCACTTTTTGTCGATAACCGAATTATTATTCTGTTTTGTACTTTAAAAATTATTTGTAAATGTCACTTTCTGAATGTGTGTATGAATAAAACACCCTGTGGAAGGGGAAAAAAGAAAAAAAGAAATATTTTTGGAAACATCATCAAAATCATCATATATTTCTAGTATTTTCTTTGGTGTCTCTTCAGCTCTAATTTCAAATATCTGACATTGATACAAATTAATATACATTGTAACTATTTTGGCGTTTAAACTCCACTATATGGAAATGCTTATTATCGTCAGTATTAGGAAACAGGCCTCCTGAAATCTAACAATTAATTTACAAAGCACAAATTTGGGGGCACGCTGCCCTTTTGTCATGTGATTTTTGACTCCCTTGAAACCACTTGACAAAGGGCAAGGAGGTCAAAAATTGATGCTTTGTAAAAAGGTTTGTGTGTGTGTGTGTGTGTTTATATGTCCATACGGATGTATGTGTTTTTGTTGCTTGAATGTATGTTAATCCTAAGTGTTCATCTCAGCCATTGTCAGTTAATTCTATCATCTATACCCCAACTATAAAACGATGAACACCCTGTTTCACATAGTGTGTGCAGGAATTTTCATTTGTCCATTTTAGCGCTTTATACCATTGGTTCGACTGAATTCCATTTTGCGATCGACTGAATTCCATTTGCCATTTTTTAGAACTCTTCTGGCTCAGAACACCTTCATCTACGATAGGCCAAAGTATTGGAACTCACTTCCTAACGATATAGTAACAGCAACAGCTTTGAATTCTTTTAAGAATAAATGAAAATTATCTCTATTGAAATTTTATGATATACAACCGAATTAGTCTTATTTCATTATCTTAATCAAGTCATCATTTTTATAGGCATTAGTCACATAAATCAATTTTTTGATTAGAGAAAAATATTCTGTCAAACATAAGTCCTCAGATGTTACTGTTATTGAACCGTATATCATTATGTCTATTTTTTCCTTTTTATATAGTCCGCTCTTCAGCATTCTTACCAGTATTTGTACCCAATTCTTCGCAGTATCAATGTAGGGTGCGTCTTATCATTCCCCTTACATATAGTGGAATCCAGTTTGCTCTTGTCCACTATGGCACGTGTTGTAATTTCATTTTTTTTTTCTTTTTTCCCCCTTTTTCCTTTTTCTTCCTAATTTGACTCTATGTCAGTTGACATTTGGTTTCTTTGATTTCGTGTCATATATCTGTTCGTAGTTTCATGAAGTCGTTATTCGTTCTCTTATGTATTTCTGAGGGTCCTATATCGTACAAGCTTTGTCTTTAGTGGGACCCTCCATTTCCATTCCCATCCTTGTACTCTGCATTATGTATATACCTTGAAAAAATGCAATTATGTTGTTATTCATAATCACATGTTTTCTTTACGTTTTTGGAATTAATATGTTCTGTCAATGCAATGAAAATTATTTTCCCTGTTTATTTAATGAAAATGAAAATAGAGTCAAAGTCAGAGTTCGAAAGGTTGTGCATTCCGCTTTAAATAACTGTACTTTCCATTATTTTCTACAAGGAAATGCACATGAAATTACCTCAAATATTGCTAAATTTCAGGGTTTTCTAAAGAGTTTAAAGGAAGAATACTTATTTTTCATAGAGCACGAATGAAAAAAAAATGATAATGCTTCATTATTGTCCAATCATAGCAAAGCACAAGGTTTCTCAATCATGTCAATAGAAAAACGAACAAAATCGTATTATGGTAGTAAGGCCTATATTGTGCTCTAATATGAAAATGAAAATTCGGCTACACGATACCCTTCTCGCCTTTACCGCACGTTGTATCATTTAGTTTAGTTCTGGTTTGTTTCAAGGTTGTTGGCTATCATAGGATAAAATGCAACACACACACACAAAAAAAAAATACACGATGACAAACAACAACAATAAAAAGATGTACATTAGGAGAGTAGGTTACTAACTAAATACAGCAGTAGCATGAGGGGGGAGGGGAGGGACCCAAACTCACATTCACATGTGGCTTCATACTGTAGATGTCTTCGACGTCACCAGCAGCTTGCTCCTGATTGGTCTCCTGCTGCGTTGCTGTGGTAACTGGAACCGTCCCAGCTGTGACAACGTACGATGGAGGAGAATGGTTGACCGTCTGACCGGGGCCCACCGCATGCCCAGCCTGGCCCTGCCCGCTGTAGTAATTAGTAGGGGCCGGTGCACCACCGTGCAAGGGTGCGCCTCCTGTCGCATACGGGCCTTGCTTGTCCGCCATGTTGTGACCTCACCTGTAATGCATTGATAATATCAGCATTGATAATATCATAGCCTTATTGACTGTAGTGCATTCCCCAGCGTTAACAAAGTTGTTGGGTTTTTTTTTCCAAGCCATTATCATTACACAAGCGTTGCCAGGGTGTTGAGGGATATTGTGGGCTAACGCAGCAGATATAGGATTCAAATCCCAGACCTTCTGTTTACAAAATGCAATCTAAATACAAAAGTGTGCGTTTAGATTGGGCAATCCTATAGCCCTTTTTACACTTGTGTTTCTTAACCCCGTACTTTCTCTGACCCAGGACTATCGTTAATCCCGTACCAATTTTTTTTTCAGCTTTTTACACTCCCCAATAAATTCCGCACTATAAGCTCTTGTCCTGGGCTAAAGAGAAAACTGACCTTTTTACACTCGTATTTCTTAGTCCCGTATACTTTCCAAACCACAGGAATATTCGTGATTTCGCTGTGCACTGTACAAGTACACGCACGCACCGGCAGCACTTGATTACCTCGTTTCTGATTGGTCAATGGGGATCGGACTTCGTCTCCGTCGCTTAGCCCCGGATTATTTCTTCGTTCTGTTTACACTCGCTTGCATTGCACCGCAATTGCGGTGCTAACCCTGCTTTTTTGCAGGGCCAGATAGTAGGGTATTATCGGTGGGGTTACACAAGTGTAAATAGAAAGTGGGCTAAGGAAAGTCCGGTACCAACGGTGGGGCTAAGGCCCCCCCCCCCCCCCTTAGCCCCACCGTTGGCACGGGACTAAGCAAAAATTTGCAAGTGTAAAAAGCCCTTTGGTTAACCATGTCTACTGTTATATTATCAAAGAGAGAGAGATAGAAAAAAGCATTTGGATACGGCCTGTAATCACGAAGAGGCTTTTCTAACCATTTCCAGTAGCAAGTAAGTAAGTAATCATGTCTGAGCATTAATGTGTGCAATACTTCTGCATTGGAGATCACCAATGATTTATTTCAACATGGAGCTCGCATCGAAGGATGGCCGGACCATTTATAAGCTAACAATGATCACCAACATGTAGGCCTATATCGGCCAAACTTCTGCATTACAAACACTTCTGCTCATTTTTAGAAATATAGTGGGGTTTATCAAAGGCTGTAATCTATATTTTGTAAACCCCTTACCTTCTTTTTTTTTAGGGGGGAGGTGCTATAATAATCATAATGTTCTGATGTTGTCAAAAATGACTGAGCAATAACTGTTATTTAGAAATAGTACGAATTTTGCTAGACACTTCAAAGGTTGTTGAGTGTATATAATCATAACAATAAGGAAAGTAAGCACTTTCTGAATCTATTTGTCAAGAATCATACTGGAAATGGTTGTCTTCTCAGTACTAACGACATTCATTTTTATGATTCAATATCTGTTTTATTATGTCATTGCATGATAACTTATGGTTGTTCATTTCACGTCTTCTGACGTAAGAAATGGTAATTCTCGCAGATTACTAATTTAAGTACGTCCCCATAAGTTTCACATATCATACAGTAGGCCTATACATAACAATTTCATTTTCTTTATTGTGAGTGCAATGTATACATATGATTCCACGAACATTCGCACATTCTCAAAACTACACCGACCAAACAAATCAATGTAACGGCATTATCTCTAGGCTCTGTGAGCTTGAATTGACTTATCTATTGCCTATGTTTTGCATGTCTCTTTCCCTTCTGTATCTTACTATACAGGCTGAACGGATTTACTCACAGGAGTCACAGTCTTGCGTGTTGTACGCCTACTTCGAAAGTTGAAACTGTTATACCAGTACCTTGTCAAGAGATGTCAGTACATGTACAATCACTGTGCATGAAACTATTCCCCGAAGTACCGAAAGACTGCCGTAGGCCTACGTAGCTACAAGATTGATTCGGGAAAAATAATCTATAGTTTCACACCTAGAGGAAACCACCCCGGTAAAGCAAGTACCATTGTGACCACGCGAAAATCACACTTCAACTCTGAAAAATTGCAGAGATAAGGTTTTCCTATATAATATTACAATGGTGCCGCGTTGCTGGGGAAAACCCCAGACCACCATTGTTCGTAGCTACAGATTTCAAACCTCAAGATCAAACTCATGATCATGATGCCATTCAACCGCATGTTTTGGAATTATTCTAAATCTCGTCCATGTAGGAATAAAACAAGTGCAGTTATGACAGTAAACGGTGTATCTTGAACTTACCTCTACCTCTGCAAAAGAATGCTGTGGACTGGTTCACGGCACTACAGAGGGGAAATTATCTTTATGGATAAGGTAGAAGAGATATCACGCTTTCCTAAAGGAGCATATGAGGGGACAAGGCGTACAAGGGTGACTGTGGCGTTCCTGGGGTCATCCTCTCCGCCGCCGGCGTGAGGCGTATAGCTAAAGCGGTTCTTGGACGTAGCACTCACATGATTTGCTACGCTCCCCCCCCCCCCCCCCACACACACACACACACAAACACCAGTGACCAAAGGAGCCGTCTGTTTTTAGACATCGTTTTTATTAGGCACGAGATGGCTGCTGTATAGCGATAGGCTTTTAGCAAATTCAAGGAAAACTCTTTACTTGTTAAGTAGTTGTATCAAAACTTAAAACCTCTTTGGTAATGTTATCAAGAAAATTCCAAAGTTTAGGGCCAGAAAAACAACAAAAACAGATTTGGCAAAAGTCAAAGGTGAATAAAATTCATTGAATAGCAGGGTAGGATATGAATGTACAGTTTTGTTTTAATATTGAATCAAATACAATTAAGAGGGAGAATGACTGTAATGTATTTACATAAATTGACCAACGTGCAAACTATAAAATTGATTCGCGCACGCACTCACACACACACACACACACATCACGGTATGACCTCTCCATTATTTCATTCGTAACAATTATCGCGAGAGTTTTTTTTTTTCTGTAATAATATTTCTTGTTTCTTGCTGTGCAAATTTAAGAGATTTCATAACGTCATCGATATTTTGGTGTGCTTTATTATAATTATATGCACAGTATGCCCATTCATTCTACCCCGATTGTGTATACGTGTGATAGCACTGCGCGTGTGTGTATATCTTTGTATGGAAGTGTGTATGGAGCGCACCATTCTGACTTCACGTTATATTCCTTTAACAATCTATCACCAAGTCGCCAGTGTACTTAGTACTCGAATTGTTAAAACGGACTTTGTCCTTCCAAAGTTCAGTCAATTTCGTTGCGTATATTTTCCCTCTCATATTTTTGTTTCTGTCCTTGTCACGTGCAGGGTGCCGAGACAGCTGTGAACTCTATGTACATATTTTTCAAATTTCGCTGTTGGTGGATTTCTTTTTTTTTTTCCTCTTCAATCTAATGTGGTTGTAAAATGTAGACTATAGAATTTCGACGATATAACATGTATTGATGGCGACCATTAATCATTGTCAAAATGATTACCAATTAAATCAGCAACAGAATATTATACATGTGGTTTAAGGGGGATGGCTACCAACTGATCAGTGGGAATCAGTGGGAATGCTGGGGGATTATTGTTCCAATCCTCGTGGGATTCATTTAAGAAAACATTATGTATCTATTGTTGTGTGAAAATTATCTGCTTCAGAATGGTCTCATATTCAAGTAATGTGCAGTTTTATGTTTCCAGGTTAGCATGCCTGCACAGTGACGGGGCATTAAACTGCACATTACTTGAAAATGAGACCATTCTGAAGCAAACAATTCTCACACAACAGTAGATGTATAATGTACTCTTAAATGAATCCCACAAGAACTGGAACAATCATCCCCGGCATTCCCTCTGATTCCCATTGATCAGTTACTAGTCATCCCCTTTAATATCACCAATTCTGTTATACGATCTGATCTTTTAAATTGTCAGATTTATTCAATTGGCAACACACTTTCGAATATCAAAGTTCGAATGTTTCTGTCCAAAATGTGGCAAATTTTCGTATTTTTTCTTTTTATACCCCCGCCAAACGAAGTTTGAAGGGGGTATATAGGAATCAGCGGACGGGCGGTCGGTCGGGCGGTCGGTCCGTTGCAAATCTTGCGTCGCGATCTACTTCCTCAGTTTTCAACCGATTCCCATAAAACTTGGCACAGATGTGTGCCTTGGGTTGTAGATGTGCAAGACGTATTTTTTGACAGTACCCAAAAGTACGTTGCCATGGTAACGGCATATTATGGGCAAAAATGGGTACAAATCTTGCGTCGCGAACTCCTCCCACAGTTTTTGATCAATTTTTATGAAATTAGGTACAGATGTTCATCTGAATATGTTAATGTGCAAGACACATATTTCCGCAGTGGCAAAAAGTGCGTTGCCATGGTAACGGCATGTTATTGGTAAAATATAGGGCAAAATGCTTCATGGCAAAACTGCTTCATCAGTGTTCTTCCAATTCTCATGGAATTCATATTGAATGTTTGTCTTAGGATATAGGTCAGCATGACACATTTCTTCACAGTGACAAAAAGTATGTTGCCATGGTAACAGCTCACAGATTATGAGCCAAAATGATGGAAAATTTTGTGTTGCAAACTACTTCCTCAGTTTTTGCCCAATTCCCATGAAACTTGGTACAGATGTGTGCCTTTGGTTGTAGATGCGCAAGACGCATTTTTTGACAGTACCCGAAAGTACGTTGCCATGGTAACGGCATATTAATGGCAGAAGATCAAGGAAAGATCTTGCGGATTTAACTACTTCCTCAGTTTTTTGACCAAAGCTTATGAAATGTGGCACACACCTTGATCTTGGTGGGAAGATGTGGAAGACATATTTTTCGGACGTGTCGGAAGCTGCGTTGCCATGGTAACGGCATATAAATGGCGGAAGATCAAGGAAAGATCTTGCGGATTGAACTACTTCCTCTGTATTCGACTGAAGCTCATGAAATGTGGCACACACATTGGTCTTGGTGGGAAGATGTGCAAGACATATTTTTTGGACGTGTCGGAAGCTGCGTTGCAATGGTAACGGCATATTAATGGCGGAAGATCAAGGAAAGATCTTGCGGATTGAACTACTTCCTCAGTTTTTGACAAAAGCTCATGAAATGTGGCACACACAATAGTCTTGGTGGGAAGATGTGCAAGACATATTTTTCGGACGTGTCGGAAGCTGCGTTGCCATGGTAACGGCATTTAAATGGCAGAAGATCAAGGAAAGATCATTCCTTGGGTAAGACTGTCGTCACGGGGCGGGGGTATTAATCACCTTCAGTGATATTTCTAGTTTAATTTATGACACGATGAATCTGAATAGTCTACAGAGTAAAATTCAGAGTTTTTGATCTGATAAAGACACTGCAGCAAAATAACCGAAGAATTAGATAACTTTGTGGGCCGAGTTAACCTTTGGGACCCGAAACTGCCTCATGCCTATCTTAATCACACTGAAACTATGCTAATGACAGGAATACGTTTATTGCTGACTTTCGTCAATATTTGCCTAATTACGATAACAAGAGATCACGCCACGCTGGACACCGATATTCATTTTTTTTCTATCACTCGTTTCCTGTTTTGTTTCTAGTCTTTTTCTTTCTTTGCTCGTGACAGTTTCATTTCGAACTTAATTAATTTGACCCACTATAAATTATTTCCATTGTAGAGAAATAGAGCACTTCAATCAATCATCAAAGGCAGGTGTTAAGAAAATATAACCCTACCTTGGTTCAAGTTAATTATAATGAATGAAGTCAAAACTATTTCTTTACACGCCAAAATTAGAAATATCAAACTCGGGCAGAATACGAGAAAGATATGGAAATCCAAGTATCGAAGGGTTTTTGTTTTTGTTTGTTTTAGATGCAGTTAGTTTTTATGAAAATTAAATAAGACTCATTATTCCGAATGTGCGTGATTCTGACAATTCGACATGTCCGAAGGTTCTTTTAAAATCCGAATACTCGTATGAAAGAAAAAAAAAGTTCATCATTCCTAGGTTCGCTTGAGCATACCTTTACATTTTCTGACTAACGAGCCTTCGGAATAACGTCGAGGAACAATTAATACCGCGATATTATGTTGGATCTACAAACCCTATTTCACTTCTGATTAAAGGGATAGTACAGTATTGGTAGAGATGAGAATTGGGCTTTGAACTTTTTGCGAGATACCAAGAAAACACTTATGATGTAGTACAGAGCATACCATTTTAAGAGGAATTCAAAGTTTATTTGATGAAAATCGGGTTTGGAATGACTGAAACATCCAAAAACAAAGTAAAACAAAGCGATCATAAAAAAGTGTGGGTCCCACACTTTATTAGAATCACTCTTTTTTTTATATCTCTGCCATTTCAAAAACAATTTTCATCAAATAAACGTTGAATTCCTCATAGAATTACATGCTCTTTCATGAGAGGTTTCTCATTATCGCACCAAAAAATGTTAGAAATCTGAAATTAGGTCTCAACCAAAACTGTGTGATCCCTTTAACGAACAACTAGGTGTGAGGAGTTCGCGGGATCAGTTTTTCTTCATTTTAATAGGGCCCAACCCTTCGGAATAACAAACATCATTCGTTTTCGCAAACCAGTACAACTGGTCAGGCGTTAAAGCATATGACAATGAGGTAAAGGAATGACGTCATGGCCGTACCTGTCCTATCGCTTCTCACGCGTATCCGGGCAATTACCCCCGGCTAAGTACTGGTTAGTGGTAAGGTTAGAGTAAAGTTTAGGGTTAGGAGTTTGGGTTAGGGTTAGGATTAGGATTAGGCTCAAGATTAGGATTAGGGTCAGGGGAAGGGTCAGGGGTAATTGCCCAGGGGGTAATTGCCCTAGACCCCTTCTCACGTGATCGTCGAGGCCGTGAGAACGAAGTCCATACAGGTACTCATTCGCCTATTTACAAATTAGATAAAGACAACTGTTTTTGACAATCCATGAATTAAGGGAAACAATGTATCGACAAATTATTACAAAGAGCTTTGATGAGTCATACAGCAACGAAGGCTTTACAGTCGCAGAATTTTCAATTGACTTAATTCATTTCGTAGTACAAGCTAAAAAAAAACAAACCCCGAGGTAACATTCTGTTTCGCGTAAATTTGTGTTGTTTTCTGTTATTGTGAATCTGTTTTGCGCAAACATTTCAACTTGTGCAAACAATAAGAAATCTTTAAATTCCTTTTGCCGAGTTTAAAAGCATTGCGATCGTGGTGGCTCGACGTCCCTCTTCCGATCAAAGCAAACTTACAGACAGCATGGAATGAACCATATAATAATAATATAATAAAGTACATTTATAATGCGCCGTATCTATCATTAATGATACTCTCGGCGCATGAGAGCCTGCGTACTTCAACACATACTGTGTACAACCATCCAAACCAAGTCCACATAATAATACATTAACATTAACAAAAACTACAATTAAACAAATATGATTTCACTAGAGTCTTGAAGTGAGAGTACGAAGTTTCCTGACGGATGTTAATGTTCCATAGATAAGGTCCAATGTATGAGAAAGACCGTGCCCCCCAACTGTGATATATGCGTGGAATGTGAAGCAGACGAGAGGTTGAGGAGCGTAGTTGCCTTTCTGGAGTGTAGGGTTGTTTTAAGTCCTGGATGTATTGTGGAGCTGTGCCATGTAGTGCTTGGTAAACAAGAAGGAGAATCTTGAATTGGATGCGGGCATTGACCGGAAGCCAGTGGAGCTTCTTGAGGATGGGTGAGATGTGGGATGATGACTTGCTTAGCGTGACCAGTCTGGCAGCGGAGGTTTGAAGGCGTTGAAGTCGGTTGATTTGATAATCAGGGAGGCTGGCGAATATTGAATTACAGAAGTCTAGTCTTGACGATATGAGAGAGTGCACAACCATTTCCGTTGCTTTTTGGGAAAGAAACTTACGGATTTGTGAAAGGTTTCGCAGTTGATATCTTACTGACTTAGTGACACATGATACATGACTATAAAGAGTCATGTTGCGATCCAATATGACACCAAGATTTCTGCAGCTCTCCTTTGGCTGCTGCACAGTGCCTGCGATGATGACAGAGGGTGTATGAACTTTGTTTATCATTCCCCTGGAACCAAGAAGTATGACCTCAGACTTGGATCCATTGAGTTTCAGGTTGTTGTCTGTCATCCAAGCCCGGATGTCCGTCACACAGTCTTCCAGCTGACTGACAGCAGCAAGGAGGTTCTCATCTTTGGGTGGACATGCAATGAAAAGTTGGATGTCATCAGCATAGCAATGATAATCTACCTTGTGAGAGCGGATCAGTTCTCCGAGTGGCTGGATATACACAGAAAACAGGAGCGGGCCGCAAACAGAACCTTGCGGAACACCATATTTGAGATTCGTTGCACTTGACTGAACTTCCCCTATGGATACACGCTGTTGACGGTTGGAAAGATATGACCGGAACCAGTTCAGGGCTTTTGTACCAGTCACTCCAAAAGTGCTGAGTAAGTCAAGGAGCGTTGTGTGGCGGACAGTATCAAACGCTGCTGAAATGTCGAGCATCACAACAACAATCAGGTTTCCATTGTCCATCTCATATAAGATAAAGTCATTCAGCCCAGCCATCAGAGTTTCGACACTATGATGGCTCCTGTATGCTGACTGACGATTATCGAGTACTTTGTTGGATGATAAGTGCTCACTTAGACGACAGAAAACTGCACGCTCGATAACCTTGGAGAGAAATGGTAGATTGGAAACTGGTCTGTAATTATGCAACGAGTTTCGATCCAAGCCAGCCTTTTTCAGCACCGGCCTGACAATGGCAGTCTTGAGGGAATCAGGCACGACACCTTTCTCAAAGCTAGAATTGATGATTTTCGTGATGGTTGGAATCATGACTGGCGTACATTTCTTCAGGAGATGCGTAGGCATAGGATCCAACTTACAGGACTTTGTGGCTGACTTTGCAATGAGTGATTGCACTTCATCAGGACTGACAGGATGAAGGGATTCCAAGACACTTGTGATATGATCTGGGATGGACGTTCAGTTTGAGATCTTGATCTGGTAGCCAGAGCTGAACAAACTTATTCAACTCTCTGCTGATAAAACAGACTGAACTCATTAACAAGACACTGAACATCTTCATATTCAGGAAGGATTGAATCTGCCTTCCTGTTCAGAAGTTCATCAGTCAGACGAAATAATCTCTTGGAATCCTGCGCACAGTCATCCAGAAGGCCATTGTAGTAGCTAATCTGGGCTTTCCTTATGGCTGATTGGACAACCTGCCTTCGTTTGACAAAGAGCTGCCGGTAAATTTCCAGTTTGGTTTCACGCCATTGTTTCTCGAGCTGTCTTCTTTGTTGTTTCTCACGAGTTATCTCATCATTATACCAACGTGTGTTTGGTCTGAGTTTTATTTCTCGCACTTTTCTCGGGGCAAGATGATCTACGACCTCCTCGATGATGTTGCTGTAATTCCCGAGTGCCAATTCAAGACTGTCAACACTGCACTTCTCAATCAGCGACATATCCTTAAGGTCGTTCATAAAGGCTGTTGTGTCTAACTTACTAAAATTCCTACATGATACTTTCTTTGTCAGTGGCTGTGTTTTTGAGAGACTGAAATTGCACGCAATTGCAGAGTGATCTGACAGGCCGCCAATAACTTTGAGGTTGGAGAACACATGTTTATCAGTCTCCAGCGAAATGAACAAGTCAAGAGTTTGGCCACGTTCATGTGTACACTGACTAATATGCTGCTGCAGACCATATGAAGACAGAAGGTCTTTGAATAGCACAACATCTGGTGAAGTAACAGTGAAGTGGATGTTAAAATCTCCACAAATTATCAATGATCCTGGCTGGAAGAGGCAATAATCAAGAAGGTCTGAAAATTCCTCTAAAAATGTACGGAATGGACATGCTGTCCCAGGTGGGCGATAAATGATGACAAGTTGCACAGATTTTGATTTAGATGCAATGTTAGCTCGTATGAATTCACATGACTTGAATTTCATGTCATTATCAGCCTGGTCTTGGAAATGAATGTCGAGCTCATTTCTGTACAAAAGACCTACTCCTCCTCCCCGTCTAGTAAGTCTCGGCACATGCTTGAAGTTAAACATATCCTGCTTTAATCGACCAACCACTGCAATGTCATCTGTGTTGAGCCATGTTTCGCATATACCCAGAACATCCAATGTATTATCAATCATGAAGTCAACCACATCAGCAGTTTTGTTCCTTACAGAGCGGGCATTCAGCATACCAAAAGCGATGTTATGGCAGGCACAATGCTTCTCTTTGCTCAAAGGTGACTCCACTGGATTGTCCTTTTAGTGTCCTGTTCCTATTCTTTCCGGCTCTGGATCCCCGCTTTGTTGCCGGAATCCTATTAATGCCAAGGGTCCTTAAATGATGCATCAGGTGCGAAGAGATCCTATTCTTCTCTGGAATCAAGTCCTGAATGGCCAGAAGATCAGTCCTTGAATAGGATGCCATTGTTTGTTCAGAGTAGGGTACAGGTGGAGCTGAACTCTTTTTGTGCTCAGACAACACCAACAGGAGAAGAACCAGGACAATGCCAAGGCCACTCACCCAGCAAGGCGGTCGTGCTCCAATGCCTCTGTATATGGGTGCATGTACAAACCTCATGTTGAAGGTGAAATATCAAACAATATTTCACATCAGTTTTGAAGAAACAGGGTGAGTAATCCACATGGAAGTTTTCCCAGCAGAGTCTCCAGGATACAATAAATCCATCCATATAAAATTGACAGAGAAATATTCAGTAGATGCATCAAATTCAGGTGTTCTTTGCAGAGCTCTCAAACAAGCTGCCACAGGGCGCTTGCCTTGATGTCTGAACCATGGAAAGGGACTGATGGTCATACACAGTACATGCACTTTCTCGCTGTGCAAATGCGAAAAAAAAAAAAAGGAAAAAGGATAAAAAAAGTTGTCTATTTAATTGTTCATTTTTCTTTTGATCGGAACTCTTGTCCAAACAAACACATACGGTTGTCATACAAACACACGCAAAATATTTTCATACCGAATGCTTCATTCTCAGCAGTTACATCATCCACAGAACTAACTTCGTACATAAGAGAATCAATATCTGTACGAGACATTTTCTTATTTTACATAATAATCTCTATATATTTCCGAACCAATCAATATAGTACTCCACAATAAGATATACAGTCATTTTTATACTTTGCTTTATATAACAGACATAATAATGCATATGTCAATATTGACAACAAAAATGGTATTTAAACACATCCAAGTGTGGAATGTTGATGTCTATACAACATTACTGATCTAACACAACATGATCTGAAATCACCACACTACTTATGCACTTTTTTTCAAAATCGAAAATATTTAGTCTGCCAGCTACCTGCTCCCTCTCTCCTGCTTCGCCTACTCAAAATGATTCCACACAACATATACAATAGCTTGGAAGGTAGCCATATAAAAAAAAAAAAAAAACAATAACAAAACAAACCATGATACTGGCCATTACTGTTTGCAATATACATCTGTACCACTTAAGTGATATTCAGAATAAGGGCGCACTTACATCGAGCATGATACTGGCAAACGGTCCAGGTTTTACTATGGAGCGCCAAAAGGAACCATATCTGTAATCAGTAAATTCGGTACAAAAGCACACAAAATGTTATTCTCATGTCAAAATCAAGAGCAACAAAGTCAACAGTAGAAGATTAATTTTGTAACAAAATTATTAGTGGGGACATGATATTGTAACAGAACCAGACATGGTTCCTTTGGGTGCTCCATAGCAGAAACCCTGACAAGGTGCCCGTACTGTACTCGGTACAACAGGCCTTAACCCTGGTAGAAGCATGTGAGTTTTACGTTGTTTACAAGTGCCGCAAGTGTTGCCACTTTGGTAAGTTATGCACTGTTTTGGTGCACGCACAACATGAACGTGAAGTAACTATCACCACTGTAATTTGCCCTCAAGATCGCATGTTTCTCAGTTTGCAAAGCACTTGGCAACAGTCCATCGAATGACAGGGTAAAAATCTCGAGGTGTGGAATTTAGCCTTTGCAACTACATACTACACACAGTAGGGCAGTACAACAGAATGGCACCCTGGTAATTAAAAATCACAAAATATGACACACACACAGAAATATTAGCTGATTGGGATATACGAGAGGTCCTCTGTACAAATTGTGTACTGTTGTCGTTTAGACATGTTTCACAATATCACTAGCACCTAACACAAATGAGACATGTAGGGTACGGGAAATTTTATATTAACATTTTCGTCTACAACTGGGTTATCACGGCGTTCAGTGTGACTCTATACAGGATATTTATAAGTTGCAGAGAACCAAAGACAAAGAAAAGAAAAATTGTCATATTAAATACGTAGCAGGGTCTGGCAACCCCCAAAAATCCAAAACAAAAGCAACTGATGATGGTAAACTAGTAGGGCCTATCCCATTAAACAATACAAGAATGCAAACTGGAAGGAAATCTGTGGCATGTACGGAATACGGTTTCAAAATGATCACTGCTCAGAGCTCAAGGGACACAGTGTAACACGGATGTAAAAAGGATAAAATGACTATTTTTTTTTAACAGAGACTGACAGAAACGCCACTCCCATTGAGTGATAAAGAAAACATGCTATAAATATGCATATCTCTGTGCTAAATATTCATTACTGACTGCAGTATTAACAAGGAGGATAATCTCTGCAACTATCACACATCTAGTTACCATGATCGTTACAACACCGTTTCATGCTGACAGCCATTTTAAATGCATACATTTTTATTCAGAATCATGATCCCTGGAACAAGGAAGATTCTGGATCTAGTACTAGTACACTTGTCACAACCTTTATTTGTAAAAGACAATTGCACGGGAAAAAAAAAAAGAGATAAACATATAAGACAGAGATCTCCTCATCATTTGATCCTCAATTTCAGACTCCTGTTCCTTGGAAATGCTGGCCATGGGTTCCCTGGTTCGGTGCTACAGGTGAAAATACACAGATATTGTCATGACAACCTCCCATCCTATTTTATCTCATCTTGGTAACAAATTCTGAGTGTGAATCTGAGAAGATCCCTAAGAATGAATCTCAGAAGATCCCTTCATCCCGAGATGACCACTCCATAATTCTATTGCAAAACTCTGCACCGAAACATAAAACTAGTATCATGTCGATGTGCATTTATCAAAGTCAAAGTCTTATTGAAATCTTCAAATAAATGCTTCTTCACATCCCACACATACATATCCAAAATAAACAAACAGAACAAAACACCACTTGACCAGTAACCCCAAGAATAGAGAAATATTCCATCAAAATGTTCAGTTATGCTTACAGATTCCCTTTCACATGATGAACTTTTATGAGAATTCATCACATGTGTGACCAACCACAAATTAATACTAATACGTAGCAATACACGTATTTCAACTGCAAAGGGTAACATCCTACACATCGAGCACCAGGAACAACATCTCCACGAACATTTTGTCAATCAAAGTTCCACGTTACAAAACTAATTCTTAATTAAGCAGGGTAGTTAAACAATCTCATGAACATCTCTTTGTGTTTGTACCTGGCTCAGGAACATATTACACCGCATGAACATCTAAGGCAATAGAACAAAATCTACAAATCAACAACAGGAAGCTACTGGTCATTAACATCCATTTCAGGGGCGGATCCAGGGAGGACCGCAACCGGCGCACGCCCCCCCTCCTTTATTTTTTGTTGAAACAAAAGAAATAAAAAGAAAAAAAATGGGGGGAGGGGTGCGTGTGCCCCCCCCCCCCTTAATTTTGTAAAAGCGCCCCCTCTTTACGGAATTCCTGGATCCGCCCCTGCATTTACCCTGGGCATGTAAAAAACCCTTTTTAGATGATACAACATTTTCAGACAGAATGTTCTCAAAGTGGCTAGCAGTACTTGACTTGTGGGCTAAGGAGTATCACTGAATCCTTGTTGAAGATTACACCTTCAAGAAGTGTAGAACATAGTGGAGCTACAATTGTACATTTGAGCATCACATGTCATTTTTGCCTGATCAATTCTGGTAATTTGGTGTGGTGTTTAACATGACTGGTCTGTTACAAACACATTTAAACTTAGATGGGATACAGAATCACAAATAGAAATTGCACAAACTTGAGCCAATCATTTTAAGAAGTGGAAAACATTTCAGTGTTAAATGACATTTGCAAATGTGTTCGAAATTGTGTATAAGTAATTCTGCTCATTTCACGTTAAAAACACTTTTTGGTTTTTAAGATCTCGCTGGATAATGGACTTGATTGGGTTTTCTACAGCACATGTAGTAATGTTATGCTAGTGGCAGAAATGCACAACTTCACAGAATATCAATTTCAAATGGGGGAACTAATGCATCATTGAAGCACCTGGCATATTTGTAATATAACTTTTTGAATCTTTTAAATGTTACATTTGTTTGCTACATTATTTTACGGAGTGGACTGTATTGTTATATCTAGCATATTTTTGAAAGAGAAAGGGGCATACAAGAACAGCATTTCACATACTTGCATTCTGATATTCATCACCATATTCAGTAACAATACCATGCTATGTCATAACCTTCAATACCTTCAGGTTCAAGCACAAACAATGAACTTTGTACAGAAACTACAAGCTGTTGGATTGTCTGAAGGAATTAAATGCACTGTACGTAACACCATGCCCCTGTGAGCACACCATACAAGCATACATTTTCATTCTGGCCATACGTAATAAGTAACCTTGACACCACTGACTCATGAGGAAAGTAATACTGTGTCCACCTAGGGCAATACATCTGAGAACAAACATTTCTAAAAGGAAGAGGAAAAGTTTGAAATTTCACTTTACTCTCCGATCCAATATTGGCACAGAAGAGTAAAATGCATTCAGCAATGGCCCGGTGTCATTCATACACGTTCCAGTCATTAGCAGACAGAAACCAACAAGTTTTCCCAAGGAAACATTCCTGGGACATCACATAACGAGACGATGACGAGAGTTGTGAGGAGATAATAGAGACAGCAGTCACGACGAGGGAAGAATTCTAGCTGGCCTCTTCTTGCTGAACCAGCTGTCTTCCTAGGTACTCCCTGAGAAAGAGAGAGAGAGACAGACAGACAAGATGCATGGAAAAGAGAAAGAGAAAGATATAAATGGATGCAGTGCAGGTCATGCTAGATACAATACCCAGACCATATTCAACACTTTAGTCAGAAGTAAATCTCCACAAGCATAATATACTGTAAAACGAGGAATTTTTGCGTGCATTTTAATTTCGCGAATTTCGCGAGCGCCAAAATTCGCGAAATTAAAATGCACACGAAAGCTTTTGTCCACACTACACGCATTGAATGCTAGTAGCAATTCGCGAAAATTTCATGCCACGAAAAAGGCTGTCAGCTCCAATTCGCGAAAATTTCATGCCGCGAATATATCATGTTTTACAGTACATACATTACAGATTGCCATGTTCCTACATATGACAAGAATTGTTTCATAGCTGACATTTCAATAACAGCGGAATTAATCAATCAAGTGTTGCCCTTTCATTAACATACATTCTGTAGGTTAGCTTGAAAATTTACCAAAGGTAAAACTAACGACCGTGGCTGAAAAAATCTCTCTTTTTTTCCCCTCTCTTTTTTTTTCTCTCTTTTAATGTGATGCAAGCAAGATTGAACACAGAGAACTCTTGTTCCAACACACATGTATGTAGCTCAATTAATGTGATCTATATCAAGTGTGTTAATAATATAAGGCTCACATACAACACTGATTTAAAATCTTCAATTGTCACTGTAGTCACTTTCCTTGTGGTATCAAAAGGGTAGAACTTATTCTATGCAATACCCTCAAATCTTTCAAACAATCAAATTTACATAAAATTTTCAACAAGCTGCATAATTTGGCTACATTTCTGTATGCTTCTTGCTTGTTTTCATGTACTTCTCACTTGCAGCATAATACTCTGCAAACTTTGCTCAAGGCTCAGGGAATATGACATGTTCTTTGGAGTGTTTGATTAACAACAACATGCAAAAAAGACCAACAAACAAACAAACACCATACATTCTGATTTCCTAATATGGCAAGCAACAACTGTTAAAGTATTCCAATTATTCATGTTTTTCATTTTGTTTTTATGTATACTTCATTGCCCCAGCATTCCACCTGTCAAGCATTCTACTGCAAGGAAACATACCCCACCTTCATGCTATTTCTCCAGGCATCAAATGCACTGAAACAAGGTTGACTGCAAGGCACACCATAACAATTCTTATCATTTGATTGGTGATAATAGATTTACAATGCAGAGAGAGAGGGATGATGCTGTTGTTGGGTTCTTTCAATTAACACAGTCTGGCCCTTCACCTACTTATTAAAAAAAGTAAAGCCTTATAACTATTAGAAGTGAATGATGCCCAGTAGCCTTCCATGACAAAGTGATTGTAGCCACATTTAAAAGTCAGTCCCATGCATGAGAGAGAGGAAAAAAGATCAAGACCTAAACAATATTTGCACATGCTAGCAATAATGCTGAAACATCCTCTCAATGTGAACATTTTTGGACTTTTCTTCTTGGTTTTCATTCTACTGACTGCTTTATTTAATCATTCTTGAAATTCTAGCCCTCAGTACAATTGCTGTTATCATTCCTAGTACTATCACCAGTATCAGTACAAGTAGTGGTATCATCAGCATTTTCATCATCATCAGCATAATCATTTTGGTTAATGTCAAAATTATCAATACCAATACTATTGCTTAGTATCATTATTGTCATTATCATATGGTATCATTAAAACATTGATTAAATTAAAACCTACCAAATTTGTGCAAAGATTGGAGGGATTTCAGGATCTTTCTGGGGATAGGGTTAATATCAATATCATTATGATCATAATCTTGAATGCTGTGTTGTGACTTGTGGTAGCTGATTGATGTGATCAGCAAGGAAAGTTTGACAGGAAATCCTGGGTTAATTTTGCTGCAGAAATTCTCATCTTGACATCACTCACTTGGCATCTCGGAATTTCACATCTGTGAAACTAGGCGATGCCAATTTCGTTTCAAACTTCAAGGAACTCAAGGAGCAGTTTCGAGGATGGGTACAGAAAATATCAAATTCCATCTGTACATAGCAAATTCCTTTGCAGGCCTTTTTGTTGTCACACTGCCTTCAAAAACTAAGCAAATCTTCCACTGGTCCCACACAGATCAATTTGCTAGTTTGTGAGAGCGCTAAAGGGTCTGATCCAAAAATAGTGTTCACTTGGACTAAATTTTCATATTGACACTTGTATTTCATGTTATATATCATATAAAAGCTGAGAATCTGCAGTTTTCAGAAAAGTTCGTGTCTAATATATTTGACGTCAGACTTTTCCGTAAATTAGCCGTAAAACATGAAAAGCGCCCTCTTCGCGCGACGGGACGGACTTTACTTTTTCAAGTAATTTGCACAAAAACTACAAAAGTAGGGGAAACATCAATTCTTATAATAGAGTACCCTTCCTAGGAGCAATTCATATCTGTTATTCATTTTTCTCATTATAGTTGAATTTTGGGTCAAAATCTTCATTTTTTCTTGAAAAAACATGTTTTTCAGTACTTTGACACAAAATTATTATTTTTTCTGTATGATAGACTTGAGTTTGGTCACTCATATTCCATAATGTATCAATGAATTAGTGGGGCTCTATATCCATGACACTAAATTAAATAATTCTCTATTCATAAGAAAATTATAATTGTCCAACATAATGTCCGTCCCGTCGCGCGACGGGACGGACTTTACATAATGGTAGGCGCGACGGGACGGACTGCACATGTAAACAATGGTAGGTGCGACGGGACGGAATTTTTATACCATAATGGGATAGAAAAAGAGTGTCCCTAACTTGGAACAGAATAAAAAGACTACAATGTAATTGGCAAACTTGTGAAAAGAGTAACCATTGTATGTGGTCAAAGGAAGGTATCAGTGTAAAAGCTCAATCTTCATCTCAACCAATACTGTACTCTCCCTTAAAGTTTGATGTTCTGCTGATTTGTAGTTGCATTCATTTTACATGTACATGAATAGCCTTTTACTGTTTGGAGTAATGTACTAAGATCTATGCTTACTTTTTGTTTCATATTTGTCCATGATGTAATTCACCAACTTATTTTTAGTAAGGCAATTCCCATTTAGACATAGAAAAAAAAAATAATTGTAAATTACAAATGCACAGTCTACTCTGGTAGTCAATACTGCATTAGATAAGCCTGAGTCTCTTGTTCATGTGTTCTAACTGTATTTTTTTTTTTAAATTGAGATTAATATTTATCAACATGCACATTCTTACCATGTCTGAGAAATGGGGAAGAAAAATTGCCACAAAAAGTTTATGAGAAAAATGGGAAAAAGGGAAAATGGGAAAATTGACAATTCAAAATTCTTCCATCTAAAAAATACATAAACCTGTTTCAATTCTTAGACACTTCTGACATACAAGTTTAAAAATACAATTTATGTAAAAAAGAAATGTCCACAATATTACTGCAACTCAAAAAAGAGGTGAAGTTTTAAAACTGAAAAACTACAGCATGGTTGTCAAAAACTGTGATCCTAATATATGATGCTCAACCCCTTGTGGATGGAAATTGAAAAAAAAAAAACCAGCATCTGGATACTAAGATTATCACAAAATTACTTCCAAATAATGCCACATACAATTTGTAGCATGGCAAGTCTGGCTCGTCAACGTTGATACAATTCCCCTTTGAATTTTGTTTTAAAAAACGTGATTTTTTTTAAATTCCGTCTCGTCACGCCAGTAAAATTTTTGGTTCCATGGAAACAAACAAATGTCTGCCTTGTTTATAGTGCACTTTCATGCTTTCATGTAAGCTTGATACATATGGCTGCTATAATGCTAACATTTCTTTTTGTGAGCAAAAAATTCTCTTAAATTCCGTTTCATCGCTGTCCCTTGATCTTTTGGATCAAACTCAGAGGCACATTTTTGTTTTTCTCGCTGGAAATTGGAAAAAAAAAATGGAAGAGAAAATGAAGAGTATCCACAGTTGCCAAGATCGTCATTAAAGACAGCCTTTGCATTGTTGGATCAAATCTTGGTGGAAAGATTCAATCTTTGGGCAAATGAAATGCCATTGCAACATTATCATTCATGAAAAGTAATTTTCCTCGAGAAAGAAAATCAAGGATTACCGTACCAAAAGTGTAAGAATTCTTTTAAAATGAGAATTTTTGGCCTTATGATAATAATTGTTGATCAAATTTTTCAGCATTCATTAGTAGTTTGAATCTTTGTGTGCTTAATCTACACTAAGATGTTATAAAACTGTGTTTTCCAAAGTTTAAATACATTTTGATGAAAATTAGCCGATTCTCTAGAATATCCCATTCGTTTTGTACATAGTTCATTTTTGTCCGTCCCGTCGCGCAACGGGACGGACTTCAACAGCTTTTGAGAAAATTACCTAAAAAATAAAATCTATTAGATCTAGATGTTTCTCTATTTGTGGAAGTAATGTTTGGAACATTGACAAACAAACACCACATGACATGGTCTGTATTGCTCATTAACTTTGAATTAATTCTCCTTTGAATTTTCTTCACAAAAACCAGTGATTTTTTCAGTCCGTCCCGTCGCGCTAATAAAATTTGTTGTTGCCATGGAAACAAAACAGATGCCGATCTTGTCCATAGTGCAGTGTGATGTCTTGATGTAAGCTTAACACATTTGTAGTAATAAATGGCTGCTAACACTTAAACTTTTTTTGTTTTAAATAAAAAACCCATTCAAATTCCGTCCCGTCGCGCTCCCTTGATTTTTGGATCAGACCCTAAAACGTATAAACAAAAGAGGATCACACAGAATCACGGCAAGTTTGCCAGCTTCACTTACCAATTGTGGACCATGAGTTTCTGCACCGCGAGAAGGGCCTCGTACCTCACATTGGGGTCTTCATGGGCCATGTATTGCATAACAAGATGCTTGCCACCAAGCTGCTCTATTACACTGCAACAAAGGGAAAGAACAAAATATGTGACTGCTGTGTGAAGGAAACTTTACCCTACACAGATCTAGCTTCCTGGGACTATAACTGTTACTAATTGGTAGGGAAAAAAGCTTTAACCTGCATAGATTAGGCTTTGCTGGACTAGGACAAGGATGTAAAAGTGGCAGTGAGCTACTCTTCTGTACTATAGGGCAATCGAGGCACAACTTTTAGAATGAGAAAGGGGATGAGGAAGATAGCGGGGGCACTATTTCTCATCTTTATCAAAGGTTATTCCTGTACCAATAAGAAAGGTATTAAAGTTGTGTTATAAAACTTAGCTCTGGGATATCCCATCCAGCATGAACACTCTTTCACTTTTGGCTCATATGACACTTTAAAACATGGAGAAATTATCATGACATGCAACAGAATATTTGAATTTCAAAAGCCTGGAATCAATACCCTTTGAACTTATCAAATACGATATTCAGTCTATAACCAAATGCATTTCATGTTTTGGTCTCGGTCGAGTAGGTGACAGGTAAGTCCATAATCATTTCTCTCAATTACATACAACTAAATTTGGAAGAGAGTTCATTCTGCACAAGATAGAATTCAATCTAGCACAAACATGGGGGAGAATCACAGCAAGATACCTCCTAAAGACTAAATATTGTAGAATAAAGTATCATAGCTCGGGTAGCAAAAAGCCTGTGATTTCATTGGTTGAGTGCAGTGTGTTGATTTTTACTGGCGGCACGCTACCACTCAGATTACAGCCACTGTAAACATGTAGTCACACACTTGCAGTAAGAGTTCACGATTTACTGGATTCATGGTCATAGATGACATGCCAAAAGGAAATGCATCCAGTAAATTTGCCATCAGGTTACATGATCAGAAAATGGATTTCTTGCAAGAAAACTGTCCCATGTTCTATAAAACAGATGACGCACATGTCTTTTCGAGTGTCAGCAGAAATAGTGTGCATGTGGTAACTATGGAATTTAGCCTAAATACACTCAGCTTCACCTCGTAGGTTAAGCATTACATAAATACATGTACAATGTACCTTATGCACTTAAACCTGACTGAAGCACTCGGACTAGAGCGTCATTTGTATACTTTACTTACTGCTTTCCCCTTGGGTAATGCCTGACATATTCTCCGATGTCATGAGCACTGACGCAAAGGATTAGTGGATCTTTTGAGCTTTCCAAGAGCCTAGTTAGAATCCTGACGTGTAACAAACAAGAAATACCTCAAATAAATTAAAGAATTACATAGTATGTGTTTACAGAATAAATAACATATATGCCCGAGAACTGTCAAAAATAGATGACCTCTCTTTGCAAAAAAAAGAAGAAGAGTGTTTCATTAAATTAGCTGCTAAGAGTAATATTTGACTAGCAAGTGAATACACATGCACAAAATGAGTTAATCCTAGCAGCAATAAAAAGGGGGGGGGGGGGGGGCTTTAGCAACAGCAAAGTGCTATCGATGGTGATGGACATGGAAATCTACAAAGTACACAATACGTAAAGAATGAAATTCATCAAAGGAAAGAAATATACACTGATCAGGTGAACATCACATAATACACATGTTTAGCCAAAGCACATGACTGTGTGTTTGTTTGGTTTTTTTTTTCTCCCTTGGTAATTGCTGTACCTTCTACATGGATTTTTGACAAGAGAATTTAATTTTTGAAGTAACTTATGGGAAAACATTTGTTGGCGAGGTCGCCACATTGCTTGGTGAACAAGCTGTTTTCATTGAGACACAAATGACAGCACAAAGGAGAAATATGAAAGAGAAGATAGAACATGGGGGTGGGGAAGGAAAAGATATTTTGTTTCTTGAGCACTCACTTTAGAAGCTCATAGTTCTTTTCATTCAGACGTGCTGCATTCTCCCTCCAGAACTTCTCGCTCTTGTGCACGGGACTCCATTCCAACCTGCCTGATTTCACCTCAGTGGAGTACTCATCAAATGAGCTAAAGGTACACAAAGAAAAATAGAGACAAGATACAAGAGAGAAATATTAGCCCTCGGCTTTTTTATTTTTGCAACATCACTGCAAAATAACATAATAAAGTAAACACATTGTTTTGGATTTCAATGAGCACCATGAGCATCATGAGCATCATGACTGAGATAAGCATCAGGACTGAGCGCCATGAGCATCATTCTTGATGGACTTCAGGGCATTACGGTATAAGAGGCCACTATCATTATCATTATTATTGATGATTTTAATGTTTCAAAACTCAAAAAAAAAAAAAATTTGCTGATATTCGAAATCGAGTGAGGTTTGTAAATATCATGCCACAATATATGGACAGCAACCTTGTATTAAGAGCATTGCAGTATTATGAGGACTGAATAAGGCATATTTATCGTGAAAAAAAAAAACCTACCTGCAATAGGTAAGTGCAGTAATATAATTTGGGGAAAACAGTATTTTCCATGAAAACTGTACAATTTAGGCAAAACTAGAAATCTGCCCCCCCACGGAAAAAAGCAGTAACTGACATTTTTATGAATGTTTACTTCTTTGCAAAAATGAATAGTTTACCCAATGCTCTCCAATGTTAATAGGTCAGTTTTGCAAAAAGAAAAATGAAAGTGACCAAAAATACAATTTTTCACTTTTGCAAAAAGCAGTAACTGCATCCAGTTGATTCAACTTTGCAAGTCTCCCCACGGAAAAAAGCAGTAACTAACAAAGCCCACGGAAGAAAGCAGTAACTAACAATTTAGTCTTTATCATTCAGACTCTGTATAGTCCTTCCTGTATATTTTTTTCCCTAATACCATTTATTTTTTCTACTAATTTTTTTTTTTTTTAAAACAATGTAAACAGCAGTTTCTCCCATAATTTAGGAGAGTAGATATAAAAAGATTGTTTCACCAGTAACTTGACTCTGCCCGCAGGGAATCATATGACAAGTTGTAGAAAAAGCTTCTTTCTGGAGACTAGCAAACCTGGCAGACTCAGCGCGCTCAGAGTGCAGAATACGCGTGCAGCAGCTGCATGCGCATAAATTCTGCAGCATACAGTAACTAGCTAAACATTGCATCACATCACAGTCATCACTTGCATGCACAGTAATTGCAGGTCTGGTACAGTCTGAGTGATCATGCCAGTGCTAACCATGCTGTCACACAGTTTCTGCGGTCCAGGCATGCCTGTAAATCTATCATGAATTGCAGAGGAAAAGTCATGGTAGCCATGGCTTTGGCCAGAACCAGAAAATCTAGGTGAGCTGAAAATATATTGAAGGGAGATGAGCACTAGTATTAATGCACTAACGTTAGTCTAATGTTAGATGTAGGCCCTAAAGTTTAAAATAGCCTACCAGATCTAAAGTTACAGAGTAGATCTAGATTCTAATCTATTGTTAACTGTTTAGTGTTAGACAAAATGTCAGTAGGCCTAATCTAACGTAATAGATCTAGGTCTAGCACTAACATTGGGCATAGATCTGTAGTCTAGCTTAAGTGTAACGTCAGAGTTCGACTAGGATCTAAAACGAAGAGACTTGACTTTATTGTCTTGTCCAGGGTCATGTGTAAGGGGCCAGGCTGGGCACTCCAAAGTTCAATTAGGGTACATAGGTGTCTACCTTATTTTTACACAGAATGCCATTCAATCTACAAGACCTAGTCTAGGTCTAGCGATAGGTCCTAGATCTATAGATCTAGACTAACCAGAAAGTAGAAGAACTTTATAACCTGGTGGTGGTAACAATTCTCCTCCTACGGTCATGTGACATGTGCAGTTACTGCTTTTTTCCATGGGGAAAACAGCAGACTCCTGGCCGTCTGCAGTTACTGCTTTTTTCCGTGGGGAAACTACCCAGAATCAAGGGTGAGCCACCGCAGTAACTGCATTTTCCTAAATAACATTTAAAAAATAACGGAAACATCATTTTTTCCTAGGTATTGTTAGACAACTAGGTATGGTGCATAATCATACCACAAAATTATTTTTGAATGTTTCTGTGTTTTTAAAGAATCTGCAAAAAACACAAAATCGCATTTATCTCAGCTCAGCAGTTATGCAGTTACTGCTTTCTTCCGTGGGGGGGCAGAAATGTCGCTAAGGCGACTGCTATGCCTCCGCCACAATGCATGATTCTCCTAATAGGTCTATAGTACATGTGGACAATGTACAATTACATTTTCACAATATTGGCAAAATATTGAAATTACATGTTTGTCACAAATGTGTTGAATGTTCACCTTCCTTTACCTAGGTTTAATTAGATGAATAGGAGAGCATTAGTGGAGCGGCATAGCTTGAAAAATTAGAGGAATTGTGCATTTTATGATAAAAGCACCAAATTTCGCACACATGTTGACAATTACATTTGAAATAAATTTAGATATAGGGCCATCGAAAATAGCGCCCTCAACGGCCATGGCAGCCATTTTTCAAAATGGCCGCCATAAATGCCATTTTTCATAAAAGTTTACAAATTTCAGAAGGGAAAATCAATAAGATTTTGCAAACGAGTGGGAAATAAAATTCAAAATAAATGTAGATATTGGGCCACCGCAAATTACGCCCTCAACGGTCATGGCAGCCATTTTTCAAAATGGCCGCCATAAATGCCATTTTTCGCAAAAAAATACAGAGTTCAGAAGGGAAAATCAGTAAGATTTTGCAAACGAGAGGAAAATAACATTCAAAATAAATTTAGATATTGGGCCATCGAAAATAGCGCCCTCAACGGCCTTAGCATCCATTTTTCAAAATGGCCGCCATAAATGTCATTTTTTAAAGTAAAAATTTACAAATTTCAGAAGGGAAAATCAATAAGATTTTGCAAACGAGTGGGAAATAACATTCAAAATAAATTTAGATATTGAGCCATCGCAAATGCGCCCCCTAACGGTCATGGCAGCCATTTTTTCATAAATGGTCGCCATAAATGCAATTTTTCGCAAAAAATTAAAAATTTCAGAAGGGAAAATCAACAAGATTTTGCAAACAGGTGGAAAATAGAATTCAAAATATATTTAGATGTTGGGCCATCGCAAATTGCGCCCTCAGCGCCAATGGCAGCCATGTTGAAAATTGGCTGCCATAAATACCACCTTTTTCTCCGAATTTACTAATTCCAGAAGGAAAAGTCAGTGAGATCTTGCACTCAATTTAAAAATTTCGTTTGAAATATATCTTGCGACTATGTATTACATTATTGTAAATAGCGCCCTCAATGGCCATTGCAGCCATTTTCAAAATGGCCACCATGGATTCCATTATCTTTTATTTCCTGATTTAACAAAAGGAAAAGTCAATAAGATTTTGCACACAATTTGAAAATTATGTTTGAAATAAATATTTGTATTAGATTATTATAACACTGCCCTCAACGGCCATGGCCGCCATATGCCAAAATGGCTGCCATTTTCATAATCATTTTGTTTTAAAAAATGGTTATTTTAGAAAGAAAAGTCGACAAATGTGTACATAAATTGAAAATCATGTTTAAAATCAAACAATATATCTAGATTGCATTAACTCTAGAAATTGTTCCTTCGCAAATTTTCAAGAAGAAAAAAAATGCTTATAACGGTAATTGCAGCAATTTTCCAAAATGGCTGTCATAGATGCCATTTTTCTTTGAAGATGTCCTAATGCCGGAAGAAGACAGTAAACATTCTTCTTTTTTTTTTTGCGCAAGTTGACAATACATACAAATAAGTTTAGACATTGAGCCATCATAAACTGTGTTCTCAATGGCTATTTCAGCTATTTGTCAACATGGCTACAATACACACTTCGTGTTTTTTTTTGTCTTTAAAATTTGCTTTAACCTCAGAAGGAGAAGACAGTAGAATACTCACAGAGACATTATATAGTCTGAAATATGGTGTTAAAGAAATCATTTGAGGAACATTTAAAATAAACAAGGCAAATGCTTAGCAATTATATCTCACCAATGATAAATGCATATTTTAGGTGGCAAACATAAAAATTTCCGAAAAAGAGTAATATGAATATCCAGGGATAATGGCGCCATGTATTAACTTGGACAGTAACACCATATCATTGATTATATGGGACTATATGACGTGTATCTATTCTAAAATGTAACTTCCTGAATATTCTTAAAACAGATACAAAAATATGGCCTTTCATTTTACGAAAAAAGTTAATTTACTTGCTATGCTTCCATAAAACACATACCTTTGATATCCATACTGTTAGCCGTCACACACGAAATACTGCAATTAGGACTAAAAACATGATTTTTTTTTTATTTAAATTTCCTTGAACACCAGACTGCATTAGATATAATGGCTGTTTAGCAGTATTCTATTGCTTTCTCCTTCTGGAATAAGCAAATAAAAATAAGGAGTGTGTGGAAGCCATTTTGACAAAGGGCTGCCATAGCCGTTGGGGACGATGTTTAACTGGTGGCTCAATATCTTCATTTCAAATTTAAATTCAAATTCAAACTTGAATTTATTTGAATGTTTTTTGTCAATTTGCACAAGCAATTATAGTGTCTTCTTCTGGCATTATCATATTTTCAAGAAATAGATAGCATCTATAGTGACCATTTAGAAAATGGCTGCCATGGTCGTTGATGGTGCCATTTGTAATGACCTCATATATTATTTTCTTTTGAATATGATTTTCAACATAAAGGTATGTACAAATTTCATTGATTTCTCTCTGAAATTAGCAAATCTTTCCAGAAAAGAAAAGAAGACAGAAGAAGAAGAAGCAGACATCCATGGCGGTCATCATGGCCCTTAAGGGCGCCCTCTAAGAAGACTTTACACTTAAATTTAATTTTTGAGCATATTTTTCAACTTGTTTGCAAAGTCTTTTTGACTTTTCCTTCTGACATCAGCAAAGTTTTGCACAAAAAAAAAACAAAACAAAACAAGGGGGGCATCCATGGCAGCTGTTTTAAAGAGGAAATCCAGTCCAAATATAAGTTAGTCTGATGAAAAAGAATAAAATCTTACGAGTTCAACGGTAAAGATTTGACTGAAATCGGATGAAAAATAAGGAAGTTATGACATTTTGATTTTTTGCTAATTTTTGCAAAACACTTTTTGTACAGTGGATATGAATATGCAAATGAGTGAGCTAACCATGTCATACCCTCACAATTTTCCATAGATCGTGTACATGAAATGACGGAAATTCAATGTTTCTGTTATTGAAGTCTGAAACATGACGCTATTCTTGGTTAAATAACTTCAGAATAGTGATCTGTTAGATATACGAGGATTTGAGCCTAGAGCTTAATTGCGTTTGAATGAAAAACTGGAAATTTCAAAATTTTATGTACAAACTATATGGTAAGTTGTGAGGGAATAACATGTTTTGCCATTTGCATATTCATGTTGACTGTTTAAGAACTGTTTCCCCCCAAAACAACAAAACTCCAAAATGTCATAGCTTCCTTATTTTTCATCCGATTTTGCTCAAAATTTTACCATTGAACTCGTAATATTTTACTCTTTCTTATCATACTAACTTATCTTTGGACTGGATTTCCCCTTTAAAACTTGGCTGCTATGGCTGTTTAGGGTGCACTTTTGGATGGCCTATTATCACATTCAGTTTGAATGTAATTTTCCACCTTTGTGGAAAAAAAGACATTCATGGTGGCCATTTTGAAAAATGGTTGGAATGGCCATTGAGGGGGCAATTTGCGGTGGCCCAATAAGTTTACTTTTGAATATACTTTCCCCCCTGTTTGCGAAATCTCGTTGGCTTTCCCTTCTGATTTTAGCAAATCTTTTCGAAAATATAGCATTTATGGCGGCCATTTTGAAAAATGGCTGTCATGACCGTTGAGGGCGTAATTTCCGATGGCCCAATATCGATATTTATTTTAGATGTCATTTCCCATTTATAACCAAAATTTCATTGACTTTTCCTTTTGAAATTAGCATTTCTTAATGAAAAAGTGGCACTTATGGTGCCAATTTGAAAAAAAAAATGGCTGCCACAGCCATTGAGAGCGCAATTTTCAATTGCCCAATATCTGGATTTAATTTGGATGTAATTTCCCGCTTGTTTACAAAAAATGACCGTTGGCTTTCCCTTCTGAAATTTGCATTTTCTAACAAAAAATGGCATTTGTGGCAGCCATTTTGAAAAAAAAAAAAAAAAACGGCTACCATGGCCGTTGAGAACGCAATTGCCGATGGCCTAATATCTAGATTCAATTTGAATGTAATCAACATTTATGGGAAAAATCTTATGAACTTTTCCCTTCTGAAATTTGCAAAATCATCGAAGAAGTGGCACATTAGACAGCCATTTTGAAAAATGGCTGTCATGGACGTTGTGGGCGCAATTAACAATGACCAAATATCTAGATTCATTTTGAATGTAATTTCCCACTTGTTTGCAAAATCTTAGTGGCTTTCCTTTCTGAAGTTAGCAAATATTTTGAAGAAATGGCATTTATGGCGGCCATTTTAAACATGGCTGCCATTGCCGTTGAGGGCGCTATTTCAAATGGCCCGATATCTAGATTTATTTTGAATGTAATTTCCCATTTGTAACCGAATTCTTATTGACTTTTCTCTCCTAAAATTAGCAAATTTTACGAAAACATGGCATTATGGCAGCCATTTTGAAAAATGGCTGCCACGGACGTTGAGGGCGCTATTTACGATGGCCCAATATCTAAATTTGATCTGAACGTGATTGTCAACCTGTGTATGAAATTTGGTGCTTTTATCACAAAATGCACAATTTTTCGGCTATGCCGCTCCACTACATGTATTTGGGGATTCAAGGACTTTAACTTGACTTTAACCCATTCATAAGTGTATGAATACTGTAATTTTCAAGGTATGGAGAGAAAGTGTAATCTCTGTATTGAAAAGTACACTGTTACCATTTTCTTTTGGCCTTTGACCCTAAAATTCATAGGATAATCACTGTCAGGCAGAACATGCATAAATATGTAGTAAGTTTCAAGATAAATTGAGCAACTTCTGAGATATGGAGGAAAAAGTTAGTTCAGCACTTTCCCTTGATCTTTGACCTTTTGACCTTTGAGGCAAACCCCCACCCCCCCCCCCCCAAAAAAAAAGAGAAAAAGAAAATTTCCAGATAATCTAGGTTATACATGCATATACCAAGTGTAAAAAAAAAATTGCTGGCATTACATAAATACATGTATGAGGGAAATAGTAAAAATTTGAAGTGTTGCACTTGACCTTTGACCCCTGACCTTTGACCTATGAACCCTAGATTCTCTAGATAATAACTGCCAGTCAGTACGTGTATATATACTATGTTCCAAGATACCTTGAACAATTTCCAAGGTACGGAGAAAAAAGCGAAGTTTTGATATTTTAATGTGACCTTTTGACCTTTGACCTTTGACCTCATGACCCAAAACTTTCACCAGAGAATCTTAATTGGGTAATACATGTATACACTAAGTTTCAAGAAAATATCTTCAGGCATTGCATAGATATGGAGGAAATAGTGAAATTTTACGTATTTGACCTTGACCTTTTGACCTTTGACCTTGACCATGTGCACCCAAAAGTTAATAGGCACAACTTCACCCCCTAATACACATACACACCCAAGTTTCATTAGGATACCTTAAAAGGTTTTGATAGTTACCCTGTCCACAAAATTTATTACGGACGGACGGAAGGACGGACGGACGGAAGGACGGACGGACGGAAGGACGGACGGACGGACAACCCGAAAACATAATGCCTCCGGCACCACTTCGTGGCGGAGGCATAAAAAAAAGCAGTACTAAGAACTATTAAGGTGTGTAATGAACATTACCTGGATGAATCACAACTTTTATCAATTGAGTACAAAGAACTAAAAAAAGAGTTTCATTTCAGATTCCTGCACAGCTTTCTTGTCCTCACCTGAGGTCCTGCATGCTGTTATGCAGGTTCTCGATCAGGTACTCGATGTCCTCAGTGATGTCGGGATCCTCGATCTTCTGCCCCTCCAGGACCTCCAGTTGTTTCAGCACCTTGCACTGGATCATGGAGAGGGCATTCTCCTTGATGATCTCATTCTCCTCTGGTTTCTCCACCAGATTCTGTGGGAAACAAAAACTAGCTCAGTGACCCTTAACCCATCAACTCTCTGTCTGCTTTGAGTGCCAATTGAAAAAAAAAAAAACCCACAACAACAACCATAGGCTCGAATTCAAAAAGGTGGGACAATTGAAACCATGGAAACCATGGATTAAACCATGAACAATTTGTACGGAGCGCCAAGTGTCGCATGGCCTATTTCATTACCAAATAGGTCATTTCGTCGACGAAATGACTGATTTTGTAACGAAATAAGCCACGCAACATTTGGCGTTACAAAATAGGTCATTTTGTCGACGAAAATGAATGTTCATTTTGTAACAAAATGTTGTCATTTCGTTACGAAATGATCATTTCATCTACAAAATGACTGATTTTGTAACAAATAGGCCATGCGACACTTGGCGCTCCATATAAATTGTCCATGGTTTAAACCAAGGTTTTAATTCGACCACTTTCGTGAATTCGGGCCATAGTGTGACAGACACTGTCCCTGGCACAGGAGGAGTTAAAGGACAATATTTTATTGCACATGATTTTCAGGTAAATCGGTTGGAGGATTTGTAATTTCATCCAACGCATGAAGAAAGTATTTTCACAGTAGGCTGGTTTATGAAAAACCAAAAAAGTCAAGAATGTACTGGTACCCTAAATTTTCTTAACAGCCAAGCAAGCCAGTGGCAGCTTTTAAATAACAGGATCACATGAAGAAGGGAATAACAGTGATTCAAGAGAGAACCTCACTTTACCAAGTTGAAAGATCAGCTGCACTGTGAGACATTTGAGCAAACATGTATATCTCCTGTAAACTTGCCAGGTCAAGCTAATATGTTTGTCTGCCAGTTTCTGCAGGAGGTTGAAACAATGCAAAGTAGGAGTGATTTGTAAATTTACTTCACCTCCAACTCGCCATCCACCATTCAATTCTTCGTTTCATTTTCAATTTCTTTGACTTCACTTTTAGATGCAGAGGTTAGTTGAACATCTACGTTTCTTGCATACTTTCTTTTTGGAACTCAAGAAATGCAAGTGCGGAGCACACTTTTGTTCAAAGGTCTCAGAAACTGTATGAAGTTCTCCTTCAAAGGGATTGTATAGTTTTGGTTGAGACCTAACTTCAGGTTTCTAACATTTTTCATTGAGATAATGAGAAACCTTTTACAAAATGTGAAAGAGCATGTAATTCCAAGAGGAATTCAACATCTATTTGATGAAAATTGCTTTTGACATGGCCAAGATATTCAAAATAGAGCAATCCTAATAAAAGTAGGGACCCACCTTTTATTATGATTGCTTTGTTTTACTTTGTTTTTGGATGTCTCGCCCCTTCCAAAATGGACTGTCATCTAATAAACTTTGAATTCCTCTTGGAATGGCATGCCCTGTACTATTTCACAAGTGGTTTCTTGGTATCTTACGAAAAGTTAAAAGCCCAATCCTCATCTCCACCAATACTGTACAATCCCTTTAACCGCATGGGCAACTGTTGTTGCTAGTAGTGTGCTGTGCACATACTACAATGATTTTTACATATCATTCATTTACATGATAGAATATCGTTTTTTTTTTTTTTTGCAAGTCCTGGAGCCAGACTTACCCTGAAGACTGCTAGGATGATCCTTGTGACCTTCTCCTTCACACTCTCACTCAGGATATCGGCAAGGACTGGCACTATCTTGTACCTGATGGCAGCAAGAGACAAACAAGTCCAAGCCCTTAACGCAAATTGTTACTAATAGAAAATGTCCACAACTATACCTTGGTATTGATCATTCATTTACACACTTTGTGCCTTGGTATTCAAGAAAAAAGGAGCAGTATATGACAGCCATGCAGTAACTAAAAGTGCATGGTCACTAGACATATGTTACATTGTATTAGGGCATATATGAAATGGACACATTTCCCACAGTGGAGTTGGGTCTGGTCACATCTTACTTTTACAACTAAAGGAAATCATGATACAATTTGTACAATGTATGCCAACCTTCACACTGAAATATTAAGTTTGGGAAAAGTAGTTTGTTTAGGTGTCAGGTAAATATAACCCTACAACCATAATTTCCAGAGTCGGGTTAGTTTTAACTATGACCTGGTTCAGAATTGAAAAATGATAAGTATTGATTTTGTTTCCTTTTTAGATTTAAAATTAATGTAGGCTGAGAAAGGAGTTTTATTTATGATAAATTTGAACAGCCTTGTTGAATCTTTGATATTTGATTAGCATGTCATGCAGACATTGAGATCATGAACATTTAATGATGGACAAACTTGTTGAGCCATCAAAGTCCAAAATATAATATTTGGGTTACATCAGTGTAATATGGTTATTTAGTTGATCATCACAATGGTCACAGTCTGTGCTGCTATCTCAAGATTTGACTCACAAAAGGCTAGCTTATTTCAATCATAAGTCAGTAATGTCATCCACCCGGAGCCTAGTCTCAGTCCAAGGCAGATGCACCCCTCTGCACTCCACAGCACCACCCCTTCAGGGAACTACACTTGTAATCCTTGCACAGTTCAACCTCATTATAACAAGCTACTTGTGACCGCAGAAATTTCCTTGCTACTTCGGTTATCTTGTCATATCAGGGAAAACAAATGCATATCTCAGGAATGGGACCTGCAATTACCTACTAGTATCAAGCATCTTGCTACAGTGTATATCAGACCATGTGACATCAGGCATGCTGCTAAATCTGATCTCGTTATATCAGGTATCTCGCTATATTTGACCTTGTCATAATGAGGCTCCACTGTATAATCATACTCACTTGTTGATTTGTGCACACAGATCTGGGTTGAATGACACCATCCAGATACAGAAGATGAGCTGGTATTGGATCTGGAAGCTGACTTTGCCTGACAAGACCAAGATTAACCTTTGGGATGGGGGAGGGACAGGAGAATGACACCACCATTTATGGCATTGGAGAATGATAAAACACATGTGTGACGTGCTGCTACATAGTTTTCATCTCTTCTCCTTCAGCACGCCTCATATACTGCGTAAAATTTTCCTGATGTATCAAAATGTCCAACTGTGAGAGAGCTCATTATTGGTTAATCATTTGATGAGTAATCTCAGACTAAAACAAAACAAAACAAAACAAAACAAACAAACAAACAAAATTACACAATCTTTTTAAATAAGTCCTGATTTTGGTCCTATGCTCTGCCCGCTTTGTAGAACAGTTTAACTTTCCTGCATTTTTCAGTACTGTGCACTCCTATCATAATGAACACAGTTATAACAAAATTCCAGTTAAAACGAAGTGAAAATTCGCTCTATGTTCTTTATTGTTTATTTGTACAGTTGCGATAAAATTTCGATATAACGAAAGAAGACTGCCAGTCCAGAGGACTTCTTTTTATGTAAGTCCCCCTTGGGGGCATTTGTAATCCACCACAATTATTAAAAATAAGAAGTTACCATGCCAACCATTGCTTTTAGGACAACACCACTTTGTCTTCCATAATGCGAGGAAGAGGTCATGGAGGAAGAGGAAGAGGAGGAGGAGGAAGAAGAGGAGGAGGAGGAGGACGAGGAGGAGGAGGAGGAGGAGGAGGAGGTGCTATCTCTTACGTGCTGATGCCGTCGTTGGCCATGAAGCCCACTCGGTACTCGTTGAGCTTCAGCATCTGCTGGAGGCTCTCTGCCACCGTCTGGATGTACTCGTTGTTCTGCATCGTCAGCTGAGAGCGGATCCAGTTGAAGTAGAACTTGAGGTCGCTAGAGTTCATCCGGTCCTTGCCGTAGGTGGCCAGCTTGGCAACGATGCGGCATGACTGGGTGAAGAGGGCATCGGGTGAGAGATGTAAGAGAAAGTGAGAGATAAAAGGAGTATGTGAGTACCATACAGATGATGTGTTGCTTGTTTTTTAACCAATTCCCTATCAGACTTTGAAGTCTTCATAGTCTTTGTACAGGCCATACTAGTTTCTAGGAGATAATGCATTTAACATGCTCAATAAACTACAGTGGAACACTCTTCAAGAAAGGAGAGCACAGCAAAGAGTCTACATGATGTATAGCATTCTTAATGGTCTGGTAGATCTTCCAGTCGCCTACTTTATACCAGTTGCAGGACTGTCAACACGCGGAAACCCACATCAGCTTCAAGTTCCATTTGCCAGAACTCACTTGTTTCAGTCCACGTTCTATCCAGATGCTTTTCGGCTGTGGAACTCCCTACCACCTTCCACCATTAGCTGCACCTCCTTGGAGATCTTCAAGAAGGAGGTGCAACTTGTAAAGCTCCGATGAGCTCTCATCTTGTTTTTTAGCTGCACATAGAAATTTTTGTAGAGGGTTTTTACCTGCACACTGTACACCCAGCACTTGACAAGCACAAGGTACGATAATACGCCAGAGGCGGACTGTACCAGACTGGAAGAAGAAGAAGAAGAACTTTGTGTGCTAATTTGGCACGCAAGGTAGAGTGATTTCCTCGCCTCTTATCACGGATGTCTGAAAACTATAAAATGTGAATGAACAGAGATTACCTAAATTCCCTTAATCCTTAATAGTGTTTCCACATCCTTCCCTGCAGAACTTGAAGGACTGAGATAGACCAAAGGATGCTTGCTAACTATACAACTAGTAGGTAACTACAGTAGGTCAAGTTTTAAGGGATCACTTAATACTGATGAGAAAGTTTGGCAAATCAAGGGAGTGTCTGGGCACATAAAGGTTAATCTTCCAATACTACCACTTTTTGGCCTCCCCATATTCTGAAGCAGTGAATTATTAAAACAGCATGGCAGCTTGCAGACAGGTCAAGTTGAAAATTACTAACTACTAATATGTAAGAAATATTAATGACGCTTCTGAAGGATAATACTTGTACATTTTATGGCACATACAAAAGATTAGAGCTACAAATCAAGCATCATGGAGTATTTCCAGAATGGAGATGCTAAAGATCTCACTGCTCGGAGATAGGGGATGAATTTCATTATATTTTTGTTTGTCCCTTTTTCCACAAAGAGAAAGTATTGTATATCTGTAGTAGCTTGACGGCCAGTAGACCAAGTGCATTACAAATGGCCAAACTATTCAATTCAGCTAATGCTTGCCATTTGAAAAAAAATAGCCAAATTTGTCAGAATAATTATGTTTCAGTTTCCTTCAAAACCAAAGAAGATAGACAGTAGTTTTGTAGAAAGTAAAGCAGATGTGAATGTGTGTACACATACATGTAGTGGTAGAGTAGTTAAACGTCCTTTACGCCTGGTTTTGTAAACATGTTTATTTATTTCACATTTCGTACATGTACATTATCACTTACATTTTTGTATTCATATACTGTAAATATGTTTGTACTCTCATACCCCGAGAGGGGGTCGATAGAGTCAATACAACAAATCTTACAAATCTTACAAATCTTACAAATCTTACAATCTGATCAGGGCAAGTTCTACAATTTACTAAATGTCCACTTTGGTTCTAATTCAACATCACTACGGCTTTGCTCTAATGCTGCACACACCATGAAGCAGAACAATATGATCCTCTGCAACGCATCACTGTAAATATAGTGATGTACATTTGACACAATGGTCTCGGTACTTGCACAGGTGGTCAATCACACAGGGTACAAGCACGTACCTGTGTAGTGGCAAACTGATCCTCCCTGTTCAATAGTGTCAGGAACGGCACCCAGGGACTGGTCTTACTCTTTCTCCCCTGCTCGGCAAATACTGACACCCTCTCTGATTTCTCCTGCATTGTAAAAAGAATTATTACACAGAGTATAACATTACACGGTCATCAGGAATATGGTTGCACCTCCCTTTAAACATTCATATTGAGGGTACATATCTCACTATGAGGAGAACCAGGTATTATGATATCATATCCCTTCATTGTGTAAGGGTATCAATCTGTTTTTCATGATAATACATAATAAATAAATCATTTTTTTTTTCATGATTTGTATTCTGTGTACAAGCGGATGTAATTGATTTGTTACTTCGAATACATATTTTAAATCGATTGTTACATTGAGCACTATTATGCTGCAGGAATCCCAAAACAGTGAATTATTAAACCAAAGATGGGGCTACCCTGGGTAATGAATGCTCAATAAATAATAAATAGTATATGAATGATTCACCATATTCATTACAACTGTTGTTTTATTAGCAAAACTTCAGTATATTTTTTTTTTCATTATTTCTCTGAACTTATTTCAACAATTATATAAAGTAGCATTTTACATTAAATTTTAAACAAATGTTTCATTTCTGAAGCAAATGATGAGGGCAGCAGATGAAAATCTCATCAATAGCTGCCATCATCTTCACTCTTAATGATACTCTCTTTCACTACCCAACTAATCTGTATTTCCCGGTAAACAAACATGTTGTACTCTGTCATTTCACAAGTCCCAAAGATAATCACATTATACACTTAAGTGTCCATGTTCACAAGCAAAGTCACAATTAAAGATTGTGTTTAGTTATAATCCCTCATGAAAACCAACAGTGACGCATGGAAGAAAACATTCAAAGCATCACCCACCTTGAGCAAGTCATCAACCAGCGTCAGGATGTAGCGGACAGTAGTCTCCTTGGCGATCCTTCCCATGAGTCTGACCAGGGTCTTGGCACACAGCGGACCCAGGGCTTGGATCAGCTGGTCTCGTCTCTCTGATCCGGCCAGGTCATAATCCTTGATGAAGGCAAAGTCTTCCTGCGAGATCATCTGACCTCTAAGATTCACAAGAAAGCAGAGAGTGGGGAAACAGATATGTTTCAGTGGAGGGTAGTGGTTAAACAGTACAGTTTACATCCTGGTGTATCTGGCCTATCAATGTTCAGAGTATCTACAGCTTTACAAATGAAGGTACAGTTTGAAAGTACAGATAGGCATTATCTAAGGACCTACTAGATAACTACATAGTAATAGTAAAGAGTAAATAATGAATAGTAAATAACTTTTTGTTATGTGCACTATTACAGTCCTCTGTAGTTGAATGTACAAATGCTGTCAATTAAGTGCTGAATTAATTCTCATTAATTCAGAATGTTCCAATATATGATATCACTACACATGCTTTATTTCCATAATAATTAGTCCATAAATATGTGTAATGCACTATCATGGCTTTCATCATTACTATAATACGTACATCCTTAACTGTAACTTTCATTGCTAGGATTTCCATTTATCACCACTGCCTCATTTTGAGCCTGTATCTTTATTTTTGTTTTTTAAAACGTCTTGTCCATGTTTTCTTGATTGCCCACGATGATTGAGAAAGTGCTTGCTAATAGCCTTGATATACTGATCCCCACTTTCCATGCAAACTTCACCAAAAACAATCACACAAATTGTCTGTGGGACAATGATTGGAGACTCTGTTCAATGTCTCTAATGGATATGACTCACTAATACAATCAAATGGTGTAAGTTGTGATTCATCCAGGTAACGATCAATAAAGGAACAAAATTAAATCAGACGAGCTGATGAAGCGTCCAGGATCGGACGTGAAACCGTTCTCGGAATTAAAAACAGTAAGTCCACATGAATTGATTTAATTTTGTTCCTTTACTCACTACCATACAAACATTCTGGCCAAGATACATCACTGATGGATTGATTTATCACACACACTTGTCTTAAATGCAGTTCTTGTGTCACTATTAAATATGTACATGTATCTACAGAACAATCTTCTGCACCATAATACTCTTTTTATTTTTATTTATGCTGTGCCTATGTACACGAGAGTGATTACATTTGTGGTACCGGGTACCAATGTAGCTCACATACACTTGTAAGTGCATACCATAGTTTTCTTTTACAATCTGAGTGTTTGGACCATAATACACTAAAACTTTCAACCTACAATGTAAACTTCCAGCATTTACTTACTGTATATCACTGTGACTCATATCGGGAGCCATTGGTACTGAGTTTAAACTTAAAATTGGTGATGTAAAGTAAAATAATGAGCCATACAGGCTTGTACACTTGTAACACAATACATTACATACAGATTGTACATCCTGTATGATGTACAACAAATCATGTGGATGCCACAAAGCTTCTGTATACACACTGCCTGGTGAGAGAAATGTGTAGTACAGAGTTGGGTCACTTCCTGTCTGTAGCACACGCACACATGTAGAATGAAGCTAGCACAACTTCCATAACGCTTTGACTTTTTTGTAACCATTGAAGCTCTTTGCAACTTGTGTGTTTTATACCAGGACAGACCTGTTCAATCTCACTCTGATAATGTATAGAATGTCCAGGTAACATAAACAAATCATCTTAACTTTATTGCTCCATCATAATTACAGTGTATTCACAATATTTTAGTTTGATTCAATGTCAGTTATATTTACACTACCATACTTCAACATGAAGCTCCTAGCACTCTCTTTTCACAAAAATAAACACACTGTAATTGCAAACCATAAACATATTGCTAAGATTTCTCATAACTCCCATTCTGCCGCTACAGATTAAGACACAGGCCTACAGTTGTATCACTGCAAACTATGAATGTGCATGTTTGTCTTCAGGGAAAAATTCTGCTCAAGCTTTGTGTAAAGGACAAGATATCAGATTCATCTGTGATAGTTAAGACATGACTGTTACTCCTACTGATCATAAGTTATAGGTTGCCATCAATAGTTCATGTGTGTGGTTTAGAAAAAAAAAGAAGAAGATAATGTACATATAAAATGTACATGTTTGTGGTCTGGCACTCCAGTAAAGACAATCTAACAATGCAGAAAGCAGGGATGTGTACATGTAAGTACAAATGTACTGTATCATTATTCAATACCATCCATTCATTTCTGCTGAAATTGTAAATTGAGAAAAAAATATATCAATGCAAAATGCTTAAAATGTTTCATTGACACTGACATGACTGTCTATTCATTGTATGAATTTGTAGTTTTGTCCTTCCTAACTTCATCTTCAAATTACATTGCAACCTACGAATAGGGACTTACATGTTGGTACAAATGTACTTGTACATAATCTTTTTTTTTCTCTCTCTCTCTAACCTCACGACAAATGCCTCCCTTCTGTCAGCACAGTATCTATTTCATTTTCCTCTTGACATAGTATCAGTATTATCATTTTGTGACTAAAACAATATGAGATTTGTCTCAATGAAGGGTCTACAGGGTGGAATCTATATCTCAATCTATTGCATATATAGGCCCTAGGTTGTTTTGTTTTTGCTCAGTTCGTTTTCAGTGCATGCACATCCACCCAGTCTTTACTTCATTTTATGTTTCGTCATCCTGCCTGCTCTCATTGTTTGCTAGCATAAATCCAGTGCAATTGTTTCAATTTGCATTGTTCCAGGAATTGTATGATAATCATCCCACTCCAACTGAAAGGGAACACAATTGCATTTGGGATTACTCTATCAGTTGTGGCTTGTGGGTAAACTACAGACAGTGTTGTGGGTTTCTTTGCAGGTATAGTCAGTCCTGGCACCTACTGTACCAGGGAAGGGGGCTGGATTTTGGAGAAAAGTGGACATTGTATTGTGACATACATTTTGTACACTGTATGGTAATATTGTTCCAGATGGAGTTAAGAAAAAGCCAAATAAAGGTGTAATTAAAGTCAAAGAAGAAGACAATCCAGCCCTATTTTCTGATAGGGCCTAATTAGTTTGTGCAAAGTTCTACCCTTTCACAACCTTTCTCTCACACAGGACAGTCAGAGATATCTGAGTCTAGGCCTTTGTCTTATCACATCTTTCTTTTAATGTATTGATACAAAAAAAAAAAAGTAACATTTTAGACCTAACGTGATGTTAGATTCTACCTCGATCCTTGGCCTAACATTATTTAGGAGATCACACTGTCACATGATCACACGACACACTTTGCTTGAACCAATCCCTCAGAAAAATGTCTGTTCCCAACATATTAAAGCATGAGAGTAACGTTAGACATCACAGACAATCACGAGCAATAATGCATTGGTAATTGATAGCAATTTTACAGTATGGCTATATGATGCAAAACAGCAACAAAGACCCCAGGACCTTGGACACACACATATAAAATACAGCGGCTGAACACACACCGCTACGTACGTTTCCCACAGTCACATGACTACACACGCACACTTATTCGCCTTTACTGCCACGGCTGGCGCTGGGTTGGGTAGGCCAGCTAGTGGTGAATGAAGGTAGATCGTACAGTCAACAGACGTCTGACTGAAATACTTACTGCAGATATGATTGCCAGTTTACGCGATGATTCCGGACCTCGTTTGCTTCCCTTTCAAACAGATTTAGGGGAGGCAAAGGTCCTCCTACGAACCCTCCTCCAGCCTGTGCTCCATCAGGAGTTAGTTGATCGTACAGGGACGTCATCTTTTCAGGCATAGTTCGCCGGACGTGTAAATTCTAACTTCATCTGCATTCACAATGTACAAGATAAGCGAGCGATCGACAATTCGTTCGCACTATTATTATCGATTACTAAAGTCGGAGAGAGTTAGAGGTACCTCCAGACGTTACATTAGCAAGTTATGCTATTGACGAACAGTGATGAACATTCAAACGGAAATTACATTGAGAAGAAGGGGGGGGGGGGAGTATATGACCAACAATGTCATACAAATTATTTACAAAAACAAGAAAGTAAACAATAAATCTATGTCTTTGATTTTTAAAAGGTATCTTCCGTAGACTTCCATTGCAATTTTAGTAGTTTCCTATAAATTCGTGGGAATCCCATTAGAGGGAATCCAGTATACAAAATCAGCAGTGTATAAGAATATCTTTAATTTCCATCAGAAAAGGGCTATTAACTATATAGCGTCTATATACATGGCGTCCTCGGTGTTTTCTTGTAACTGTTTTTTTATCTGTGTGTTGGTAGAATGTATCTTAAAGGTCCTGTTTACCTATGGGAACAGTGATTGTAAAAAAAAAAATTCAAGATATGACATCTAATGCATATGTTGGTAAATTGGCACCTCGTCTACACCCACCCTGTCCACTGTCCACCTAGTCTAATGCCATCTCGTCTAAACCCACTTCGTCTACTACCAACTCGTCTACCAATGGCAACCATATTGTCTATATGCCAATTAGTCTAATTGTCATTTCGTCTACTAGCCATTTTATCTAATGTCCAATTTGTCTAAGTCACATTTCGTCTAACACCCATTATGTCTATTGACCATTTCGTCTAGTAATCATAAGGTCTATGAATAGAATAGTCTACAGCTCATTTTGTCTAATACCCAATTGGTCTACAACTCATTGTCTAATAGTCAATTAATCTAATAACCAGTCAGTCTACTGCCAACTAGTCTACTGCCAACTGGTCTACTCCCAACTCGTCTACTCCCAATTGGTCTATACCCAATTGGTCTACTCCCAACTCGTCTACTCCCAATTGGTCTACTCCCAACTCGTCTACACCCAAGTGGTCTACTCCCAACTCGTCTACTCCCAACTAGTCTACACCCAACTTGTCTACTCCCAACTCGTCTACTCCCAATTGGTCTACACCGAACTCGTCTACTGCCAACCCATATCTACTGCCAACTCGTCTACTGCCAACTCGTCTACTGCCAACTAGTCTACTCCCAACTGATCTACTACTAGTTATATATATATATACATTTTTGTTATTTAAGTTTACTTCATCCATTTTCTTTTTTCCCAGTTAAATAGGTTGAACACTCTTGGTGCCCCATTTGGTTTAAATTTTTATGTTCTAATTATGACAATTTTTTAGGAAAAAAAGATAATGTCACAGTGTGAAAAACTTGCTGTGTTATTTTTGTGTTGGATGTGCAATTTATATCAGAAGCAATCATGCAGCATTTATATGTCCAAACTTCAACACTCCATCCATTCAACTTTGATACACAATCATAAGTATGGTAAAAATGAAAAGGAACACATTAGAAGTACATTATCAGTATTCTTTATTCTGTGTGCCACGTACTGATGTATGTAAACGGTTAAATGCACAAAAAAGGTTGAAATATATACACAAAAATATGATTCATGTACAATTTATAGCTACTACTAAGATGAATAATTTACTTGCCTGCAATGTACTCAATACACGTTTCGCGAGGAACCCTAAATAAGCATTTATAATTATGTCCAAACTTCAACACTCCATCCATTCAACTTTGATACACAATCATAAGAATGGTAAAAATGAAAAGGAACACTTTATAAGTACATTATCAGTATTTTTTATTCTGTCTGCCACGTACTGATGTATGTAAACGGTTAAATGCACCAAAAAAGGTTGAAACATATACACAAAAATATGATTCATGCCAATATATAGCTACTACTAAGATGAATAATTTACTTGCCTGCAATGTACTCAATACACGTTTCGCGAGGAACCCTAAATAAGCATTTATATGTCCAAACTTCAACACTCCATCCATTCAACTTTGATACACAATCATAAGAATAATAATCCATCCAACAACACGCCCACATCGTAACAACTAGAATAGTCTAATATTGATTTTTGTGCTAATCAAGGGCAGGGTTTGATATAGTTCATGACAGTGAGACGGACTGGACACTAGACAAAGTGGTATATTCATTATTAGCATGACCAGATGGAAATGATCAGTTTGGGTAAATTGTTGAGAGTAAAACTATATCAGTTGGGAGTACACCAATTGGGTATAGACGAGTATAGACCAATTGGGAGTAGACCAGTTGGGAGTAGACCAGTTGGGAGTAGACCAACTGGGAGTAGACCAATTGGGAGTAGACGAGTTGGGAGTACACCAGTTGGGAGTAGACCAGTTGGTAGTAGACCAGTTAGGAGTAGACCAATTGGGAGTAGACCAATTGGGAGTAGACCAATTGGGAGTAGACCAATTGGGAGTAGACCAATTGGGAGTAGACCAATTGGGAGTAGACGAGTTGGGAGTAGACCAGTTGGTAGTAGACCAGTTGGGAGTAGACGAGTTGGGAGTAGACCAGATGGGTATAGACCATATTGGGTATGGACAAACTAAGGGTTGGACGATATGATAACTAGACAAAGTGAATGTAGACTGAATGACTTGTAGACGAGGTGGGAGTAGACTAACTAGTAGTAGACAAAATAGATATTAGACGACATGGCAAATAGACATTGTGAGTGTAGACGATTTGGCTATTAGATCAATTGTTTTGTAGACGAAATGCTCCTTAGACGAGTTGGGTATTAGACAATACGGGTAGTGGGCAAAGTGACTATTAGACAATATGGGTACTGGACAAAACGAGTTGTAGACCAAATGGGTATTAGACTAATCGGTAATAGACGATATGCCAGTAGACCAATTGGAAAATAGACATAGTGGCTGTAGACGAGGTTACTATAAACCAAAATCGATGTTAAGTATTGTTAAATACACAAAATGTGAACAACAGTTACAATACAAATGTTTCCAGACTTAACAATCCACAGTTACGGTTTATGGAGAAATATTCAGATATCTCCCTATATTTTAGGCTTTATCGCGATAATTTTATATGATAGGATATTTTGTGGTACAACAGACCTTAACATATGGGTTTATAGTAGTTTATAGTGTTGCCTTTTTACTCAAGTTTTCGAGGTTCAGACAATGGTGCCATTCAACTTCGCCTTGTAAAAGTTATCATCGATATTCTATTTTGATAATGGAAGAAAATAGCACAAAACTATAGGCAAAGGAAGTGGAACGTTTAATGACTTAACTCGAGCGCGAAATTCACACAATTATTTTTTTTGATTTTTCAATCAGTATTATGGAGCTTGATATGGTCTATACCTTGATTCTCATTGTGAGTATTAAAGTTCAGATTCTTTTATCAGTCCATCTTTATCAATTATAAGTATTAATCTATCTATCTTTCAGTCTCTTAGTCTACTTGTTCGCAGTATATCTATCTTTTATTCCTCCTTTGTGGACGCGGTTTTTTATGGAGCGGAACGGGGATGCATGGCGTTCTGCGAGTACAGTTCCACAAGGCGCCTGTAATACGAGTCTAAATTTAGATCGATTGAACAATTATATGTCTTCAAATTCATTTTTCGTGATCGATTTCACTTAACACGTCACACACGTGCACAAGATTCCGTCGTACCGCAAACAGCAGAAGACCCAACTTTCTTCCTGAAACAAAATGCCGCCCTTAGCTCAACCAAAGCCCAAAGTGGAGGATGTTGCAGTAGGCATAAAAGCAATTCTGTTGGGCCCACCTGGAGCCGGTAAAGGTACACAGGTAAGAAAGAAAATGTAACCTAAACATATTTCTACATGCAGCGTCACTGCACTTTCTTCTTGCACGGACCAATGGACAAATGTCCTTGTGTGGTCCTACGTACTACAATTGATGTTAGTGGAATGGATAGATAACTCCACCTGTAGTAAAGTAATCAAGTAGCTAAACAGGCTAGATTACCGTGTACTCACTAGATGAGTAAAGGCTAATGCGTGAATGGGCCTCATTTCAAACACTTATGTACTTTCATACCTACATTGAAATTTCAAATTTCACAGAACTAAAATGCCTGAAGGCCTAAGTCACTTTTATTAAGCTTAAAAAAGATCACTTAACCGTCTGAAGATCGGTCTGTATTTTATCTTAAATGTCGGGGCCGGGGATACAATGTTCCGCGGAAGGCGTGGCGCGGAGACTGTCCGGCTCCATGGAATTCCCTTGAGGAGAGCCATAAAAGTAAAAAGGAAGATAAGAGACACCTCTGGACAGACAGATTTTTTTCTGTGTGTTACATGTGAAGAGTTTGTTTGCAAAAACCGATAAGTCCATATTTGCCAAATGGAGATATTTGCGATTAAAGGTCAAGAAATATAAAGAGAATAATAAAATTTTTGCTTCTTTTGACCATAACTTCAAAAATGTACCCTCATATGTAGTGACCAATATATCATTTAAAAGGTATTATTTTGCAAGTACTTTATGACAGGAACCGTACTTTAAAATCTTTAAAAATGGAGTTATCGGTTTTTGCAAACAAACCCTTCATGTAAGTCACACAGTATAAATGCATGCCATAATAACTTATTTCCAATCACTCACATAAAATTTAGATTTGAACCAAATGGACACCAATCACCAATCGGTCAGTGGGAAGCATGAATTCGACGTTGATTTTCATGTCGTCTCTCCAAGCGACTTGTTCTTTCCGAGAGATCACAGTATGAGCAATCAATCTGTCCCATTCTGAATTGAAGTTGGCCATCTAAAGTCTTAAAATGTCATGAGATATATCTTAAATTTCAAGACTAACTACAAAAAGCAATGTAATCGGGACTCCACATCAGCGCCAGAGCTAAAAATAAAAATCAAAGGAGGAGATCTAAGATTACATTCTGTAATATTAAAATTTAGCAAGTTGAAAGAAATTGGTTGGAAAATGCGTGTGTCTGTCTGTCTGTCTGTGTTTGGTCATGTGCGTGCGCTGTAGGATCTCTCATATAAATGTGTATTTAACTTGTTCCTTCCGCAATTCTCCAAGAGCCTTCAATGCCCCAAAACGAAATTCTTTTTGCACGTTGACGGAAAATGGACAAGTTGGTAATACAAATGTACGTCCGTGCAAAAGCAGTGAAGGGGTATGTCCATGTATCTCCTTTCCACATTCAACTAATTAAAGATGTCTGATACATGTGCCATTGAACAATGAAAATATTGATCGGTTGTGAGAGCTTACGCTGTTGGACTCACAAACTCTTTTGTTCTACACGAACAAGGCACCTTAATGGGGTCAGCAAAGGTGATATCTACAATGTAGCGCAGTTCCAATTGCTATGTTGGCCCTACATCTTCATACAAGCTTTATAGCAAAATAAGCGCACACTACATTGGGAAAGAGGGAAGTAATACTTTGATACATGCAGTTTTCATACAGAAAGAACAAAGAACACTGATATTGATAGAAGCACCTCTACATTGTAATTTTTCTATCAAAGTCATTTTTTTCTGGGCCCAGCATTTGAACCCCTTGAGGACGGACTGATTTTGCTACAACTTGCATTTCCCATAGACACCTGCCCGTGTACATACTCGGAGACTCGTCCCAAACAGGTTAACACAAATGTGACCCGCTACAACAAAAAGGTCCTAAAGTCGCGCACGGTCGAAGCCGTGAAAATCGAGTTTGAAGTCAGAGCATTAAAATTGGTCAAAACTTACGATTTTCTGATTTTGATATATTATTGGAGTCTAACATGTCTTCTATCATTTGTTGAAATTTTGAAGCAAAATGATCAAAGGAAAGATTTAAAAAATAATGTTTTTCTGAGCCATGTTTTTTGGCGTTTCAACAAAGCAGAAACTGGTTCCAAAATTTGGATTGAGCGCCACAGATAGGTTCCGCCCCTAACAACGACCAGAGTGATCTCATTGGTCAGTTTGCTGCTTGCTGCTAACCGAAGCATGAAGCTCGCATACTACCCAGTCGACTGGTGCGTGCGGGCGGGGTGCGCTATGCTCAGCGGTTTCTCACATCCTGGTCACTGATTGGTTGGTGAGGAGACCGCCGACGCTGATGTGCTTGAATGAACTACAAGCTACGGGGGTTGCTAGGGCTTACCTTCTATTGTCCAGAGGTGAAAACTGACTTGCGTGTCCCTTGATCGCGATTGCGTCGAAAGGAAGACTTTAAGGGCGCTTTTCTCGATACAGTGATTTTCCAGACATCTCGACATGCTCTCTTTTAAACATTGATATCTCCGCAGCCGATTATTTTTATAAAATGTGTTATCAATTTAAAGCAGAAAGATTAGCGGATTATATCATGCAATTTTCAAATAATCGACCTCGCGCGACTTTAGGATCATTTTGTTGTAGCGGGTCACAAATATTCAATTTGATAGGCCACCGATGCAAGCACATAAATGTCTACATTTTTGGGGAACCTGGTATACCAGGTTCCTGTGTAGGCATACATGTACATCAATTGATGCCACATAAACACTAGGAATGGGTTAACGGCCCGTAAATTATTTTTGCACCAATTTTCAGCTCCAAGTTAAATTTACAATTAACAAAGAGTCATGTCTTGTAGTGTTAGACGGCTAACTTTAGTTTCAGATTGTGCAGGCAGCATATGCTGGGATCATTTGTGAAGAGTGAGTTGATTTGAATGACAGCATGAAAGTCAACAATTTGGTTGAAATTCATGTGAATGACTGAAAATAAGGTATCATTATATTGTATCCTGTGACTTTGGTACAATTTGGGTTTGCAGAATTCGAGATATACATGTACATACATGTACTGTACATCAACATTAAGACAAAACTGCATACATTGTACTTTAGCATCCACATTTTACACACACACACAAAAAAAAAAAATGTCCTGAGAAAAAAAGAAATAGTTGTCAATGCTGTCACTTCAGATTATTTTCATTATCAAAGTGCTGTGTAATACACCATTGCCTCAATGCATGCAGTGTATAAGTATACTGTATGATAGCAGATGAGTCAAAACCTTTTTGTGAATATTTATAGGGCCTACTGTAGTAGTTTGTTTTCAGCTATTTTAACCCATTGCAAGGATGAATCCTGAGTATACTCGGGCAGGTGTCTGTGGGAAATGTGTGTTACATACATGTAGCAAAATCAGTCTCTCCTCAACAGGTTAATTCTGCTAGTGCTACATGTATCTGTTGTACATGCCTGTAGCAGTGTCTACTTCTAGGGGACACTGCTAAAACGAAGCAGGGACAACTATGCTCAGCCACTGTATGGTTGAAGACCAGGATCCAAAATGTCTGCTTGACACAAATCTAGTGTTTATTGAATTGTGGCAAAGGGTGGATAGTGCACAGACCTGCAAAAATTTGATGCAACATCTATGAGTCTGTGTGCTAGGCAACACTTATTGTACAAGTGACAAGCAACCCAGAGACGCTACTTGCAGAAACAGTTTGTACTGATCTAATCATTGAGTATGATGTTGTAATAAAGAGCAAAATAAACATGCGTAAGAATGCTACAAACATCTAGATTTAGACAACATGTAGACAGTCAAACCTACCCTGGTGGCCAACTGCTGTACTGTACATGTATGTAGCCACTGAACTCCCCAGTTTGCATGTGTGTGATAGACACAAAATGTTGAAGAAACTGTAGCAGCCACCCCTGATGGTGTCGCTTTTTGTCTCCCGTGTGGTGGGTCACTATATAGACAAGATTGACTTTATTTCTTGGAGCAGGTGAGGAACACTGTGCAGAGGACTTGCAGAGTGTATTACAATTTTATGCTTAAATTACAGTTTGTTTTTGCTATATAATGATATTTAGTGAATCAAGAATACATAATTGTGCTGTACAAATAATTTGAATATCATTTTTAGTTTCATTTTTAGATATTTTCAGTGATTTTTCAGTACCGTTTTTCATCTTGATGTGCACATACATGTATACAGCATACAAAATGTAAAAAAAAAAAAAAAAAAATGTCCAATAAAAAGAGCACAGTGATTGATCAACTCATAAGAGGCAGTCTTTTTGTATACTATCTACACTGTACAAGTTGTTCTGATACCATTGCATTATCATTGTTATTATTTGTAAGTAACTTGATTGAATGAATGCTATTAAAAGTATGTGTATACATGGAAAAAGAGTACATTGTAGATATGCACAGCCTCAAACAAAAATGTCACAAGAATGCAAGGATGTCAACAAGCTTGTCCTCAAAAGTTTCAGTGGTGATGATTTACATATTAATTGAGGAAAGCAGTGCATCTTTCAATCATACAAACAAGATGCAGTCTACATGCGTAAACCCAAACCTTTTCATGCACAAATGGCGGCTGAGCAATACAGATGAAGACAATATAATGTCTAGATATAGGCAGTTTATGCATCTTCTTGTGCATTGTCTCTGCATTATGAGATGTGTTTTCTTGACTGCTCATCAAACAGGCTTACAAAATACAACCCATCTGTACTGTAGGTGAAGTCGTAAAGGGGTGGTATTTTTGGTTGAGATAGTGATTCAGGTTTTAACTTTTTTGTGAAATAATTAGAAACCACTTAACTTTATACATGAAATATTAAAAAGCATACAGTTCTAAGAGGAATAACAGTTTATTTGATGAAGATCAGTGTTAAAATTGCTATATAGTACAAAGCAAAACAAAGTGGTCATTATAAAAGTTGGGTCCTACCTTTTATTAGGACCACTTTGTTTTACTTTGTTTTTTGATATTTCAGCCATTTCAAAACTGATTTTCATTCCTCAAATTAATCTTGCCAAAAAGACCTGAATCCCCATCTGAACCAGAACTGTACCATCCCTTAAAGATCGTTGATATACATAATCTGAAATTCGCAGCTGTGTTCTTCAATTTCAGCTAGAAGGCAGGCAATGACACAACACAGTACAATAATTGTAGATGATGGTCTTGTGCTTTATAAGACTTACAGTACAGTATGGTGCTGTGTACATGTACACATGATTTGGCAGTGTATACAGATCAAAGTCTGCAAATTTGTCTTATCAAGAATCCATTCAGGGCATGAACTAACATGTCCAAGAACTAAAACAGAGGAAGAATAATGCAGGAGGCAGAGGCAGAGGAGTTGTAAGAGGGGAGGAAGAAAAAGAAGATGAATAAAAGAAGGAGAAAGATGAAGAGATGAAAGATAAAAAAGGAGAAAACAGATGGTAAAGTTATGTAGACTAAAACTGACAGTAATTCCAAATTTAAGAGAGAGAGAGAGAGAGAGAGAGAGAAAGCGAGGTGAAAAAGAGGTCTAAAATAGCTGTGGGTCATGGTCATTGCCAAAGCTAAGTTCTTTTTTTTTTGATAAACCTTTCTGCTTGTAAACTGTAGAGGGAGCAATTTCACTTTCAGTCAGTCCCATCAAACACAAGCCTATCCATGCACACCAGGGCTGCTTACACATGTACTGTACACTGCCTTATGGTTATTGCTGCACAGACACAATACAACTTTGTACAGTGTACATGTTTTATAATGTGAAACATTTGATAACCTTTTAGTCCAATGTATAGTCTTTCTCAGTGTTCTTGCTCCACTTTTAAATCATACATGTAGATATTTTATGACAATTTACACATGTGCTGTGTTGTAGATGTCTTTCAATGGATCATATTTAAATGGTATCATATTTTATACATTACCAAAGCCCATCTTTAATGATTTATGCACTAGATTGTACAGTGCAGAGGAGAGACAATACATTGTACATGGCATTACTCTGTGGATGCAAACAATGACAGAGTATAATGCAAGCAAATACAATTATGAAGCAAAAGAGTGAACCCAGAATGATATAAGTTAATCTACAAAAACAAACAAACAAACAAACAAACAAACAAACAAACAAACAAACAAACAAACAAACAAACAAACAAACAGATTTAGCATCAAAGTATTTGGTACCAGGAAGGCTGAAAAGCTATTTTTGGATTTAGTTAAAGGAGAAGGAGAGATACATGGATTTGCATGTACAGTACCATCTAGATCAATAACAGATTTCTATGACATGCTGTGGCTTTCCATGTAGAGTTACAGTGACTGCTACAGTTTGTAGGTACATTTGATTCCTCTTTTGCATTATACAGTCAGGAACATGAACCTAGAATAAGATAACAATTGAAATCAAACTTGACTTCTTTCAACAATATATATTTCAGATATCTAGATGGCTGACAGAATTTGAAATGAAATGTAAAGAAAGAAAGAACTGTACTCTGTTGCACAAAGGACCGGGATATCATATTACAGTGTATTACCAGCAGCTATTGCAGCTATTGCAACAATACAGCTGTAGCAATATCAAATCTTGATTAGTTTTTGCCCTTTTTTGTACCTTTTATGGCTGTTGACCAGCATATACTGTACCGACAGCTCTTCTGTCTCACCCAAAAATCCACTTTATTAAATGATTGATAGTAGAGGAAGTGATTCTAGTTTTAAACTAGAAAGCATTCTGAGAGTGCAGACCTCTGCCAAGCAGGGTCTACTTTCCAATGATGATCTTGTTCTTCTATAGAGATCAGTGATTTCCACTCATTATGTGGGCAGTTCCAGCGTTACGGACATTACATTTCACACAAAATTTGCAACTTCAAAAGGTCATTAAGATAACAAAATGTTTTTATTCTGAACTCATACAGTGGAATCACTCACATACAGGAGGCTAAGTCATATTAAAAACAGTAAAAACTTCAATTCATTTCACTGTATCATATGGCACTTACTGCATTTAATGTTGGCCGTTACGGACTTTACATTTTTTGGACATGACTTTTTGCATGCCTATACAATCATTGAAAAGTCTGTGAGTTTAAGGACATAATTAGAATAGACCAATGTAGTAATGAATTGAAAGGTAAAGAAATGTTTAAAGAAAATAAAATCAAATTTAGTGAAATAGATGGCATATGTACCTCCTACTGTAGAGCCATAATTGTGGCGTGACGGACATTACATTTTAAGCGTTACGGACATTACAGATTTGTCCACTTTCATTAAGTGGCAGGAGTCACATGCTTGTATTAATATTTTTTATCCTTTTCACTTGGATGATAATCAATACACATTTGACAATGTTGCCATAGCCCTTTCATGAGATTTTTATTCAGGAGTTGCAAATTTGAGGAGTATTTGTTCAGTGTGGACTTTTCTATCATATTGGAATTTAAACTACTTATTTTATGCCTGCAATACAATTTATAAATAACATATATAGATCAGACTTTTGACTTTCTATTATGATATTCAAACTTGTAATTACTCAAAATGTAATTTTAAAGAAATGTTACGGACATTACACTTTCTATTCACATCTACATAGCCATCACTGAGCATAACTCTGCACGAATAAACCACTTTTATTTGAATCAAAACTAATGCATAATCAAAATCAAATCAAGTAATGCTTCAACAAATGCTCAGTGTGTATTTTTGCACAATGAATGTTTTGTTTTACTTTCTTCTTTTTCCCCTACAGTTTGTTGAAGTACAACAGTCTTTTCCAGGGTCAGAAAAGTCTATTTTGGAAAATATTGTTTATTCTGCTTCCAAATCACCTTGGAAGCTAGAAACGTGTTCTTGACCAATTGTGGGAGAGGGTCTAATACCAAGATTCCATCCTGTTCTAAAAATGGCTCTCCTTCACTGCACTCAAAGAAATATTCATGGATCCTTGTCTTTTCAGAAATTTCATAATTGATGGACTATCCTCATTACATAAAGTCCAACCTCAGTTATCCAGCAATCACTTTTCTGGATTGCTCTATTATCCAGATGTGGACTGGCACATGATTTTCTTTGCATAATTTGGTGCAAAATAAGACTATTAAAAAGTACATAACACTTTATTATTTTGCAAAGTAATTGTAATACAGGATATAAATGTAGATAGCTATGGTACATTACGTTTCTACCAACCAAAATACTGTTGCTAGGGGGAATAATGAGGAAGTGTATTTCATTCACATTCCATTTGATTTCCATATTATTGAATAATAAAACATGAAATTTTCATAAAAATTTTAATTTTGAATAGTCAATTGATAATATCCTACCCAATTTGCTTTTAAAGTGTCATGCGTGAGCATATCTCCCTTATCCAGCAATATGGCTACCGTTCATGACATGGTCAGATATTGGGGTTGGACTGTATTTCCTTAACAGACAAGTCGGACCACAACTGACCATACATAGTGTAAAAGACCTTGTCCAGTGATGTTTCTTACTGTTTCTCTTCTTCAACAATGTTTTGACACACATTCTTGCCATCATAGTATAATTACTCAACTTACATGTAATATGCTGCTGCTGTAAGATAGCTTGCATCCATGTATTTCATGGTAGAAATAAGTAGATGTATACAAGTAATAACATTGTAGAGGAATGATTAGTCAAAACCTGTTGAAACACTGCACTTGTTGCTGAGTAAAGTCCCAAATCAATTTTCATGCAAGGGCTGGGGCATTCATTGTGACAGATATCATTATTGTAGGGTAGAATCCAAACTATTCCTCACAATCATAATGTAGCTAATACTTTTGCCACAAATGTGTAATGTCCGTAACGCATTGGTTATGTAATGTCCGTAACGCTTTTTAAAAGGAATTAAATGCAGTTTCCCGAAAAACTGTGTGGACATGTTGTGTGATAACACATTTTAGCTTTGCGTTTGAATTTAGAACAAATTTAGACCAAAACACAGTGTGATACAAAAACTTTTACATCTAAAATTTTACGGACATTACACTTTGATAGAGGTGGAAATTCAAAAAATTGAAATGCTCATCTTTTAAAGAATAATCATTTTCTTTCGATACCAAGAAGGATGATGTAAAAATGAGTCATCAGCTTTATCATAGCATAAAAATGGTTGCCTGAAAGTCATTTTGTAGAGAAAATTTCTACTTCAGAAGAATTGCATGCAAATTATACCGAATTTTTCTGAAATGTCTTAGAAAAAACACATGATTTCAATAGCTAAAAAATTACATTTTTTCCTAATTGCACCAAATTTTTTCATCATATCAGTTTGATATGACCCTTCCTGAATACTTTCCAGGGTAAAACAAAGTTGTTTCTTGATTTTCATTTTTTCACCCTCGGGTTACACTTTTCACGGAATTGCCCGTATGCATGCTGAAAATCACCCAATTCACCCGAATAGAAGCTCTGTTACTTCATCTGCTTCCAACTATGCAGTGCCTTGCGCGTAGCTGAGACCGCCCTAGCTTTACTGCCCTACTTTGGCAAAAGGAAGCAAGTGACATCGAGTACAAATGCTACAAATGAAGAAAATGTTTTTGGGTAGGCCCTTCAACATGGAAATTTGTGATGAGAAAAAAATGTTGGTATTCGTGCAGGTCATATGGTGATGCATTTATGACAATTCAAAGAATTTTGATATTCCCATAGAAACTCATTATTATGTAACATGCTTCCTTTTGTAAAAGTATTATAGATTTGTAGCAAACATGAAAAATCTAGCAAAAGGAAGCATGTGACAATCATATCATATGTTACTTGCTTCCTTTTGCCAAAGTATTATAGATTTGTAACAAACATAAAAAATTGGCAAAAGGAAGCAAGTGACAATCATATCATAAGGATGTTACTTGCTCCCTTTTGCCATTTAAGTATTTTAGATTGTGTTTAAATATAAATGATTTGGCAAAGGGAAGCTAGTGACAATCATATGAGGTTGTAACTTGCTTCCTTTTGCCAATTTTTTTCATGCAATTTTGTGCACTTGCTTCCTTTTGCCACCCGAATATCTCGGAAATGGGCCAAAATTGTAACTTTTGGATTTTTCAGTTAAATAGAGCATGCCTCAAATATGCCAAATCAATTAAAAAAGTCAATATCCATGAAAATGTCACTTGCTTCCTTTTGCCAAATTAGGGCAGTTTAGTGCGCGTATACATGCAAACCTCAAATGCGTGCGGCTTGAACTCTCAAGTTAACCCTATTTGATAAAAAAAAAAAAAAAAATCTGTAAAAAAATCTATAAAAAATCGTGGATCACTGCAATATTATTGTATCTGCTTACTTAATCTTTGGAATTATTATTCTATGAGTAATGAAAAGCATGTTTACAATGTATGAAAATGTATTCAGTAATCACAGTATACACATGATGAAAGAGGAGGCTTGATGTCAGTCTGTCAATTAAATATGTTGCAAATGTATATGTACAATTGTACATCCAAATTGTATTTATTATTTCAGTGAACATGTGTATCCTTGGTTTGTTTGTTTGCTTGTTTTTTTGTTTGTTTTTGAGGGGAGAAAAAATCATATGACACAAATTGACCCTGCTAATAGTTTGATATGATGCACATATGATGTGAATTGGTGGGTCTTGCAACCAAAACATGTGATACAATTGTACAAAGCATGCCTCACAATGTCAATTCATCATAATATGCAGTACTGTGTGAGTGACACAGTGACATCAAATAGTGTGGTCTCAAGAGAAATGTTACACAAATGAGGCAGAATTTATTAATTAGCTTCCTAACCTTTCTGTTCCTGAGTGATAACCTTGTAGTCCGAGTGTGCTGCAATAGAGGCTTTAAACAATCTGCAAAATGATGCCACATTGAATTCATTGTTTTTCTACTAAAAAGAAAAAAAAAATCCTGTTCTCTAGTGTGGGCCAATACAAACAATACCAGCACCATGTACATGCAGTACATGTCCATGAACAAAAAAAGCACAGTGAGAAGGGCACATTTTTACAGTATATTATGAATGCAATTTATCATACAGTGTATTTGGTATCAAAGGTTAAAAATGTTCTCAGAATGCACCAGTGTGTACACAGGTTGTGTACGTGCAGAGTGTACATGTACATTATGTTGTGGGAATAGCCAAGTTGCTTCAAAGGAGAAATCTCCCAAAGGGCGTGGCTGAGTGGCATCCTGGCATTAGCTGCTAGCCCCACCCCACCCCCAGCGGTGAGGATGCATTTCATCTACAGTATACGGACTGCTGCTGTGATCGTAAGCCGTTACTACCGGTGTTTAATGCTGGGGTCTTTGCTGCCAGTATAAATGCTGCTCGGCTGTTGGTGCATGCAGTGCAAGTTAGCTTTCCCCAGGGTTTGGAATGTGGGCTGTAGGCTGCTACGTCTGGCCCACTCTTACGTGTGTGTGATTTTGTGTGTGTTTATCAGTGTACCTGGTATATCCTGTGATTTCTGTGGCTGAGTGGACTGGACAGATTCCTGTGCTCAATAGCTAAGGGAGGGAAAGTGAATGGATTGCATCATTGTGACTTGACGTGTTTAACACAATTCTTCTTCAGTGGTGGAATATGTATGTTTGTATTGGAATTCCCTCTTGCATTGTCTCAGCTCTGTTTTCAGTTTGACTCACTGCACGCATGAAATTTGTTCTGCCTATGGGAAGGGTTTATGAACCATACCGTGGATTGCCGTCACGCTGTCAATGTGCTACGTGATGTGATATATTATCGAGGTCACTGTATTTGCAAATGATGTAGGCTTATTAGGCCTACATGTATGCCACCTCTCTCATCCAGTTGACTGTTTACATGGGTTTGCGCTGGTTTTAGTGCAAAGCAGTACCTTACTGGTATTGTTTCATCTTGTGCAGACAAATTTGTTGATTTTTATGTGGAATGATTTGTTCTCCTGAGCGCCATCCTTTTCTGAAATATTTCTTGTGCTCTTGTATTGTAATTTTTGTATGTAGCAATTTTATTTTGTTTTTGACATTTATACTGTGAATTCATTTTTACAGTGTGATTTGCAAAGTATTGAACTTGAGCCCTATAATATGCAAATTTGCAGCTTCTTAGCCATTGGAAATACAACCCTTGTAGATTATGCAGTGCTCAGCTATCACAGTTCTGATACAGTAGTATTCTACAGAAGATGAAAATTATTTGCAGGACTTTACATGTATAACATGTATTATCCTCCTGAATACCACCAGTAGGCCTACTCTTGATGTACACAATTTCTATGGCATAATAGTTCTCTGACGCTTTACATGTATGTGGCTGTTGCAAGGCTGTTGAAATCAAAATCGCCAGGCACCAAAGCTTTGGTGTGAGCATATTTTAATACAAAACATGATCAACTGTAAAATGTAAGATAGCATTTTGTAGTACACTGTAGTTGAGGTTCATGGATTTCTCCTTCTTCTTCTGTCGTATGATCAGGGATGATGCAATACAACAGGGTTGGTGAGGGGTTATAGACTTACAGTATACCGGTAGGTTGATGTCGCATGTACAGTATTTAAAACTGGCTATGTTTTGTGTAGGATGCATTTCACAATGCAGATTTGCCAGAGGCTGAATGTTGTATTATACTTTCCGTCAGAGATACAGACTTGTAATCAAATTAATGAAACATTTGTAGACTTTTTTTGTACAAAGGAACTGAGGCACAGATACAATTGTATGTACAGCTGTATTGGCTTACATTGTAGCTTGAGTCTCTGTACTGTAGCAGCATAGTTACAAGTATAAAGCAGGGAGGTGTTTTTTTCACACCTCCCTGGTATACATTGTAATAAGATTAATTGTACTCGTTCCCCTCTCCTGCATTGGTAAAACATTTCCTCAATTTATTGTTTTGCCAGTCAGCTACAATCCTGTACCTCAGGAATGCAGTTTGTCCGTAGCCATTGAACACGTCCTAGTATACAAAGTAGTTACAAGTGGAAAACTTGTACAGTTACTATGTACACTCTGCTTCTTCTTACCAGGATAGCAGACTTCAGAAATGTACATGGGTGGGTATGTTCTGCATGGATGGCCCCTTGATAGCAGAGCTTACAATGTGAGCTTTAAAAATAAAAGCTCAGCCAGGCTGGGGACAACAAAACAAAAGGAGACTTTAAACAGGAAGAAAGATGGATTTCAGTTTGAATACTGTTACAGTATGTATTTAAAAGTGCTCTATATCTGGTTTACTTGATTTTACAACAGAATGGATGCTTGAAAATCCAAACAAAATACTGCAAAATCTGTGTTCTGTATTATTCCAGAATATGCTGTTAAAGCCTGATATACATACTAGCAGACTACAACAACAGTCCTTGCTCAAGGAAGTACATTTTACACCAGAGATTTGAAAGTCTGATACCACCTGTGTGCGTGTGGAGCTGTCATTGCATTAGTAATAGTACTAGAAAAGGATCATGGTTTCTCTTTCCCTTTTACAGTAGCAAAGTCCAATGTACAAGAAAAAACATGCCCAATGGCAATCTTTCTCAAATGTCATGTATTTGTAGGATCGGAAACCTCTGTGTTTGGTGTAGAAATACTGTATCTGCTGGTTAGTGTCATTACTAATTGATAAATTACTGATATTAGATCTTATTCTTCATATTGCTCTACTTACGGTGTGTTTTCATGTTAATCATTTAGCGTTCATGGTGTTAATGCAATATTACAATGTTACTTTCCAGTGCAAGGCCAGTCAATGTACACATAATACTGTACACTGTATGTAAACATTGCTGATCCTACAACAGCTCTTTGAAATACAGAGTACGCACTGTCAACTCATTCCTATTAGAAGGTCCAAAAAATAAAAAATAAAAAAATAAAAATAAAGGTTATCCATGCTTCCTGCTGATACAGTTTCTACCAAGTCCTGCTCTTCCAAAGCAAGGAGTTGTGTCTGATAACTCCTTGTCCAAAATCTTGGCCTGGCACACAACATGTATGTGTGACATTAAACTCAATGGGTACATTTTAAGTTTAATACTCTACCTGTACATACACTTGTAGGACAACAAGTTGAATAATACATGTAGCGACCTGCCCTCAATTAAAAATCAATGACAGTACACTGCACTGTAAGCACAGTGTTTAAATTCACTCCCAGTAATGTTACCATTTCTACCAGCACATTTTGATACATCACAACTTGTTTTAGTTCAGTGTAAAGCATGCATGCAGTGACTTACAATTCTACATCAACTTTGTATTATTTTATAGAGCTTCAAGTTGGATCCATGCAATTACAGGAAATTACAGGAACCAAAGCCCAGATATGCATCAGGTGAAAGCAGCAATATTTGTAATTTTAAATTTGTGGAAAATTGGACCATCAATTCAAAGGTTATGAATACAGTATTTAAAGTTTTGGTGCCAACATCGCTGGATAAGGCAGGTACTGTACACTCAATTGTCAATCATAGTATAGCTTATGATCCATACTTTACATTTGAAGTGTTCATGGTTTGTGTTGTACAATGATGTTTCGGTTACAAGAACTATCAAAATTAGTCATCTGTGCAGGAGGCCTATCAGTGAAGTTTAATTTAAAGCGGGGCCAATTTGTGTCACAGATTTCGTCTTGCCTAAAACAACAACAACAACAACAACACAACTTAAGGTTTCTTCTCGTGATACTATCCAAATTTAGCAGTGATGATATCATCTGTGTGTAGGCTCTTTGTAATACAGTGAACATGGTACAATGTTCAGTGAGACACCTTTTCTACTTTCAATGTACAAGTACGCTGTACAATTCATATCAGCCAAAGACTGATGAAAATGTTTCTCCTGTATACTGGGCCTCCATTTATACTACATTGATTATGCCTGTAATGCTGGCATGCTGTGTATCCCGAGGATGCTGAGATAACACACGGTACAGTACAATGTAGCACACCACTGTCGACATTGCGATTGCCTGCTGTAGACTGTTAAAAAGATGTTCAATAGCCCATCAAATTTAAAAAAAAAAAGATATATGAGTGAAAAACAAAAATATAGATGCGTGTGATGTGTGTCAGACACACATGCAAGAACAGTTGATGTTGTTTTTTCAGGATAAAAAAACCCAGTTATTTTCAGCAAAGCAAAACATACAATCTTGTGAATGTCTGTGGACTGCCCATAGTGTTCACTGACTTGGTCATGATTGTGACTGTCATCTACACACTGTAGATCTTTGTGGCATTTTGCATCATTTTGATTTGCTTGGACTGTCTATGGTAGCATCAGATATTCATATGATTGATGCAGTTGTTGGGGTATTTACAAGTTTTTCTTATGGTTTCATATCCTCCAGGTTACCAAACAACTTTAGTAAAAAACAAAAAAACAAAAACATAACAAAAAAAAACAAAACAAAAAAAAACAAACAGGGAAACAAACTCTGTTTAGCAATATGTATCTTGAGGATGCCAGGACCTCCGATTTTAACTTTTGTGACCAGTGGGCCCTACAGTACATCACTGTACACTGTAAATGTACCTACTGTAACAAGAGACCAGGGCCCCGTTGCAAGAAAGTTGCAATCAATTGCAAATAATTGCTAATTTTGAAATAACCATTCTGATTGGCTCAGGGTCTGCCCTATTAAGAAGACATGCATGCAACAATGATTTTGATTGTCCAGTGACAATCAGTTGCAAGTTGCGTTTAAACGCAAAGTTTCTAGCAACGGGGCCCAGAAGTGGTAATTACTGGCAAATCAGGACCACCAAATTCACCTTGTTAAAAGCAACTATCCAAACAAGCTTGTCATAACAAGATTTACCTGACCATGTATGTCCTTTGCATGTATACACTCTTGTTCAGGAAATGTTGCTGTTTTGATTTGCATCAGTTGTGCAGAATTCTGTCAGGATGGTAAATACGGTACACCACTATACCTGGATTGAAGAAGGAATTTTTTGATCATTCTTGTTTTCATCATCTGATTCTTATAGTTCATAAAATGGATTAACCCATAGGTATACGCCCATGGTTCTGAAATCTCCATCCACTTTCTACAAGACACACAGAAATTCCAGAAACAATGAGTTACCCATTAAAACCATTCAATCCTGGAATCATTTTGCAGGTGCCTATAAGATGTTGGTCATGAATGTGATTCTGCTGGAGTTTTGATAGTTTGTCCACTGTTGAAATGCTGAAGTCTGAAACCATTCAAATTTCCTTCCTCTACTTTCATCCTTGCGTAGAAAGGAAATGACTTTGGTTTTGTTTGACTGGATGACGACCTCAGGAGGTCGACGATCTGATGGTCTATAACTCTCAGCGTAGTTTGTATTTTGTGGTTTAGTGTGTATTCAGATTCCTTTGTGATGTGCGAGTCCAGTGTTACAGCTAGTTTCAATTGCACTTTGTGGCTGCGTTGAATTGCTAATAATGCAACTGGAATAACAACTGTATGTGATTGTCGTGAAGAGATCCGAATGAGTGGATGTAAATTTATGACTCCCCCTATCTTCCAGCATATCCATCCTCCCCCCCCCCCCACCAAACACTCCCCAAATCTGAATCCTGCTTTATAAACAGATAAAGCCTGCAGACGGAGTTCACCGTTACAATCCAGAAAAGGGAGTTGTGTGAGCTGCATCATCAATTTGAAACTCCAGATGCTCCGTGGAAGCATTGCTCAGTGACTTTATAACATTGTCTCCGCTGATCGTCTGAGAACGATAAAGAATTGTGATAGTCTGAAGATAATTTGTGACTTGACGTTCTAATAATGTCAGCGGCGATCGAGGGCCGGGATCCAGGAGCTGCCCTGCGAGAGGGCGAGGGAGGGCCGGAGCAGCAGGGGGCTGAACGCCCCAAGTTCTGCATCGTGCTTGTGGGACCCCCTGGAGCAGGGAAAGGAGCTCAGGTAGAGAGTGGTTTCTTGCCTACCAAATTGTTCTCTTTGTTATGTTTTGTTTTCATTGTTTTTCTTTTCTTTTTTGTGATAGTTTCATTTAGTTTTTGCATGTGTGTGTGGTTTTAAAAAAAAAAAATATTCTGTATCCCTCTATCCCAAAGAGGCATTATTGTAAATTTTGGAATTCTTTAATGTTATGTTGCAAATAGATCTTTTGGGGTTCATCCCCTTCAAGTCACAGAGCTTCAAATGAGTCCTCTTCAGATGATATGCCAGTGCAATCTGTCACTTTGAACTGCTTGTCCAGCTCTCACACTACCTCCAAATACATCATATCAATACTTTACAGAGTGTCTTCAGAAATTTTCTTCAAATTGTCCTCTTTGGCCGAAGAAGAAACATAATGTTTGATATTACTGCGATCATATATTTTTTCTGTGTTCTTTACTGAAAGCTTACCAGGCAAATATGTTCATTGTTGTGTATGTTTGTTTCTGTTATCTTTTCCCTAATGTTTTATTTGAATTGAGAAATTGTTTATAATGAAAGGTGAAAGTTGGAATGAGATCATCCCTTTGGATGTATCTTTGAATCATCTACAAAGTGTATGAAAAGAAAGAAAACATCAGATAGAACACTGACAGATCTTCCCTGTGAAGTAGCGTTGCTGCAATGTAGATGTTGTCATTTTCATCCCTTGTGTAGTACAGGGGGGGGGGGTGTTTCACAAAGCCGTTCTTAAACTTAAGAAGGACTTAAGTGCGACTGGTGATCAGTTCTTGTGCTGCCGAATTATTGAGATTCTGAGAAGTTCAGCAATGTACTTATCAGAATGTATTTTATTGGAATATCAATAGAAGAATAAATCAAAGCAATGGATAGCAACTTTGTGAAATTATACGATTTTACATTACACAATATGAACTGTGTCATGTACTTTTTGGTTTCATTTTACCAGACATGCATACCAGGGGTGTCACAAAATAGATGGTACACATGATGGTCTTTTGCAAAGTAATTAAACTTTCAACTTTTAATGACAAGCAAGCTACTCCAAACAGCTGTTTCAGCTGCTCTGATCAAGGAGGTACATGTATTCTATGGACTATGCCTAGAAAGTACCTCTGTGCTCTGACATGGACAGGAAAGCTTGTCACATGCACCGCTCATGCAAGCAAGGCAAGAGATGCATGGCTGTGTCTGTTTGGGTGGACCAGCGGGCAGCCCCTGGGGAATATTAATGTCAGCAAGGGATGAAAGGCATTCACGTGTAATGTGAAGAGACTTTCAATTATCCAGTGATTGCTGCTCTCCCGTGGTGATAAAGAGTCTGAATTGTAGACTATCCATTGAATGTGCTAGCGGTAGGAGAGATAGTCTACTGTTTCCATGAAGAGAATGCGACGATGGTGTGATGCGGATGGTTTGATGAGGATGGTTTGATTGGGAAAACAGGATGAGATGGGGGCCGTTAGAGGTCGCTCACCGGGATAGACTGGATAGAGCATGTGAGGATGTGTAGTACGGCTAATCTCACAATCTCTCATACATGTACATTGTACAATGTACTTCTTTGCACTGCCTGAAAGGTCATCATGCTATAGAAACCATACAATGTATACAACTGTATTCTTTGTGCTTCCATAGGCCCTATTATGTTATTAAAGAATCACAGTACACTGTGTTTTATTGTACAATGTATACTGTCTGCATACCCATCATTTACAGACAAACTGTAAAAACATGAAACATGAGTGTTTGATGTCACATACCGATATACTGATTTGACAAGACTATTAAACGAGATGCAGTTGGTGAATTTGGTATTAAAACATATGTTTGTGTAAAATTGTATGCTTTTTCAAAGCAATACACTTGTATGTGTTACAAATTGTATGTATCCTACACATACATGTATACATCATACATTTAGGCCTGATTAATAAACAAGTAATAGGCCCTAATGTTCGATATACATGTAGTGATTGTATTATTATGTTTGGAGCAGTATAATGACAAATTGAACTTATCCTCCAATGTTGTTGCACCATATTACAGTATAGTGTATTGGCATTTCTTGTTCAAATTGCAATGTCATTTTATCTTCATTGATTTATGATGGTGATATTTAGTGACAGTCTCAAAAGTGTTGTATCTGAAATGCCCAGTATGGCCTCATTAGGGTTACCAATGCTGCGGCCTCACTCTATGATAATGATTAAGCGGGATTCATAAGTCAAGATCTCTCTAGTGCTTATTTATAGCACAGTGAGCCTACAATACACATACAGTAGCCATGTCTCTCCTTCTCCAGTTTTAATCAAAAGGATGCCCAATTTTAGCATCTACAATGTGTGTACATGCAGACCATTCTGAGTTTTGAGGAAAGAATCTGACTTTTAACCATTCTCCCAGCTCTTGTTTCAATAGGAGTTTCATACTTTTCTTGATAATTTTACAATACAGTCCTATGAGAACTGCTCTATTTTCTTTTGAGCCACATCATCTCAATTTTTTTGGTCAGAAAGGTTGAGAGGTCTTTGTTTGTATACAATATAAATACAATTATTCATCTTTAAAGTACCAGGGTACATGTATCATTGTGCAGCCTGTAGGGTTTTGCCAACAAGAAGACCCCCAGAATTGGGTGCATAGCATGATATTAAGTACTAAAAAGTTGTAGCAAAGATTTCTGCTCACAAAAGCATTAGATGCTATAAAGAAGATTTCCGGGATTTTTCTGTATAATGTATGTACATGTATGTCAGAGCAATGTTTATCAGTCATTAAATATTTTTGTGTTTCTTTATTTCCAACCCCAGGCTGCCAGGCTGGTCAATGACTACTGCGTGTGTCACCTGGCGACCGGCGACATGCTGCGCGCCGTCGTCGCGTCCGGCTCCGAGCTGGGCAAGAAGGTGAAGGGGGTCCTGGACAGCGGCAAACTGGTCAGCGACCAGCTGGTCGTCGACATGATCGACAGCAAGCTGGACAGTCCCGAGTGCAAGAATGGTTTCCTGCTGGACGGCTTTCCCAGGACGGTCGTCCAGGCAGAAAAGGTAAAGCGTTGCATTGTGATGCTGGTCATGTAGGAAAGCCTTGTTTACTGTGAGGTCACTTGGACTGTGATTTTACCTTCCTTTAAGCCAATACCTCATTGTAAATATTCCTAAAAAGAGACCAGCTACCTGCACTATTGGAAAATTGGGAATGCTGAAATCACCTTGTTAGAAGTGGTGCCTCTTTTTACGCGAGCTCGAGGTAATGTGACTTCCCTGTAGTTATAGAATCCATCCTGTATTCAGGTTGACTACATGTACCGTACCAGACAGTCACATGTCTGACGAATGGAATCAACTTTTAGCAAGGTGTTCTGTTTGCTGTCTTTGACAGTTTGCTTCAAATCATTGCAGACGGGTGATAACTTAATATTGGTGATGACTTTCATAGGGAAGAGATTGTACTTTGCCTATTTTATATTTTAAACAAAAAAAGACAATTTTCATATCATCATGTGCAAATTATCCAGTTGGTGAATTGTGAGGTAATGATCGCTGTGCCTTATCTAGTTTTCAAAGTGTTTGCAACAGCTGGATGCGTATGAAGTGCAAGTATTCACAGACCAAAGCTTAGTGACTCTTTACTTTATTAACTGCAAGTTCTTTAGGAGGCAGTACTTAAAAGTGGATATTTTTTGCCCGAGTGATTTCTTGCACCCTGCCGAGTAGGATGAAAAATAGTACTTATTAGAATGACATTTGCCTGCTGTATGACACTTACGGTACATGTTGTACATGAGCCCTCAGCCCAACAAATTCAATCGAATATCAGCCGAATATTCTTTTTGATTTGAGAAAACTACAGAAAAACAAGACAAAAACCAAATATAATATACCAATAGCTGCTGTAGCGAATGATAAACTGTGTCAGAGTAATCCCATATCCGAGTGCTCGCATGTTATGACTGTTTCCTTTCTCTATTAGCTTGACGAGCTGCTCGAAAAGAGGAAAACCAAACTGGACGCTGTCATCGAGTTCGGCATCGACGACTCGCTGCTGGTGGAGCGAATCTGCGGACGCCTCTTCCACAAGCCCAGCGGGAGGTCCTACCACACCAAGTTCAACCCACCCAAGGAACCCATGAAGGATGATGTGAGCTTGGTTTTATATAGTTTTTTTTTTTTTTTTTTTTTTTTTTTGGGGGGGGGGGGGGGTTGTTGTTGTTTTTTTTACTCTTCTTTCTGGTAGGCAGTTGCACTGACAGTACTCCTGGTGTAACAATCTGTAAGATAAATCTAAATAATGTGTTTGTTAGAAATTGATGTCCAAAGTCTTTAATATCTGTACAAATGTATGTTCTGGAGCAGTTTTAGTTTTGTGAATTCAGTGAGTCAACAGATGACTGATCCTGGGAAATAAAGCAAAGGTACATGTACCTCTATTGCGCAGTTACACAACTGATCTAACAGATAACATATACCATACATGGCTTGTTACTACTGGTGGCCTGTTCAGACTATTTTTTAATCTTAGTTGCCTGATCAGGCCACCCACCAAGATGGAAATTTGGTGGCCCAACATAAATTTTTAGTGGCCCTGGGCCACTAGGCCATGACTAATGTCAAGTGCTGCTTTATGTTGGTTTGTAAAGTTTAGATGGTAAAAGATTACAAATAACTTTTATGACCAGATATATGTCAACAAAGCTACTTATTTTGTATCTTCATAAATTGCCCCATCATATTCACACAAATGTTTGGTTCTTTTTAGATTTGCAAATTATGCTACAATGTTGATATTAAAGCCTGTGGTATTTGCACTGAAGGACTGCTGTTGTTTGTTTGTAAATGCTCGCTATATACGTAATAAATTTGTGAGCATATTTGGTGAAGACAAAATAAAATCATTGTCTGAAAATGCTTCCCAGCTCTTAAGTTTCAAATTTGCTGATGATTCTCTCCAGGAGGCAACTCTTAGTTGTATTTCTGTGATTCCCTGTCCTTAAGAAATTGATAATTTATTATCACTGATTTGCATTCTAACTTACTTTAAATAGATAACAGGAGAGCCCCTGGTTCGCCGTGGTGACGACAACGAGGAGACCCTGAAAACGCGACTGGAGGCGTACCACCGACAGACAGCGCCCCTTGTGGACTACTATTCCAAGCAGAAGCTCCACACCCGCATCGACGCTTCCAAGTCTTTCGACGCTGTCTACGCTAGCGTCCAGGCTGTCTTTAAGAAGGTCCAGAAGGATAGAGTTGTATTCGTCTGATTACTGCATCATGTTTTTTTTTCTTTCCTTTTTTTTTCAATTTTTAAATCTGAGTAGTTCGAGCAGAACGTATATTTTTGCGACTTAACTCATAGTTGATAAACTTGAACGATCATAAGAGGGCAAGCCCTGTGATTATGTGGAAACTGTTGTGTGTGTAAAACAAAGGTTCTCCATCTACTCTGTACACCGTATATTTCATGAATCACATGCTATTTGCTATTTGTGAATTTAAAAACATGCGCAAATGTTTGAATCCCAGCATGGGTGTGTGACGTGTACGCATTTATTTCCCCGTTCAGGACTGCACCTCCAAGATCGCAAATTTAACCACTTGTGAAATTGTCAGGAAGTCCCGATTTGTGAAAAATTAGCCTCATGAAGTGTATGGTGTATACAGTAGTGCATCGCACTGAGATATTGTTGGCCTTTGTATGAGCTCATGATGGAACTCACAGGGATGTTTGTGTCAATAATAAATGGAAATAAGTAGACTCTTGAGAAGGGGTACTATATGATACAGACTGTATATGGACGACGGTTTGGAGGTTAAACTCAATTACAGCATTGTGACTGTGATTGAGTGGTTCAAATTAGGATCTTGAGTGCGGAAAGGGTGTGTGAGCAGATGGGTGAAAAATGTATATTGATTATGAAGCAATTATACAATAAGCTAAATTATACAAATATGAATATGCCTGTGCAGGGAATCAAATATATCTAAATAATTCTGCCTTGGTGTATCAAATCCTGTAGGACTGTCACATCGGTGCTTAGGAATGTAATATTTCAATCATTGTTTATTTTGGGTCACTATTTTCCATCATTTGATCATTGATCAAAATAGCCATCTTCCCAGCTATTGTTTTCAAAAATATTTAATCTTGTCACGCTCATTTGCTGATCATTTTGTGATGCTTGGTGGCACGGTCCTATAAATGTCCCCCAAAGCTATTAAACTATAATGATTAAAGGGGAAGGCTAGTAACTGATCAGTGGGAATCAGTGGAAATGCTGGGAGATGATTGTTCCAATCCTTATGGGATTCATTCAAGAGTTCATTGTATATCTATTGTTGTGTGAAAATGATTTGCTTCAGAACGGTCTCATATTCAAGTAATGTGCAGATTAATGCTCCGTCACTGACCAGGGACGCTAACCTGGAAGCATTAAACTGCACATTACTTGAATATGAGACCATTCTGAAGCAAATCATTTTCACACAACAATAGATATACAATGAACTCTTGAATGAATCCCATAAGGATCGGAACAATCATCTCCCAGCATTTCCACTGATTCCCACTGATCAGTTACTAGCCTTCCCCTTTAAATGTTGCTTCATTTTGTTTTGTGCTGTCACCCATGCCAAAGTTCATGCTAAAGCTATATCACAGCTCCAAATGTGTGTCAGTATTTTTACACAGAGAATATATTATACAGTGGTGTGTCCTGGTGTTCTTATAATTTGCCGGGTCTTGTGATATTAATTCTTACTAGAATGGCAACTTCTTGTGGCCACAGCCAATCAGGAAGCAGGATTTTTGTTGTTACCATGACAAGTTACCACGGCATTTGCCACTGTGGCAAGAGTTGCTATCATTTCAACTTCTTTGTGTTATGGAGTCCAGGTGTAAGCAGGAATGAGCCTCAAAAGGCTTCTTGCATTTGTGAAACTGGGTTACTTGCTTTTCGATGAACATATTGAAGATGTAACAGCATTAATTTAATTAAACTGTAGTTGTGTTGTTGAAAGGCTCTACACAAAATCTGTATGGTTATTTATTAAATTGTTATTCTTTCTTTTTGTTTGTTTGGTAGCTTGTGGGAATTATGTACTATGTAAAGCAAATTTTTGATGGTTTGGGTTTAAAAAGAAAAGAACTCTAAAATCACATGTAAAGTTTTAATAGTACTACATTATATATCTCGAAATCTGCCAAGCATAATCATCTTCATATTGTATTCTGTAGATAAATGCACACACACACACACACACACACACAAACAAGCATGCAAATGGGCAAGCTAATTGTGTTCATGTGTATTGAAGTCATTCAATATGCGTCAAATAACCCCTTGGCAGTGTGTTACAGTGTATGTGTCAGTGTCTTTAAGCACCATTCTTCTCTTTGAAAAGAGAAGTTGGACCACTTTAATATTCACCTTTTTGTTTTGATTTCTGTAGTTTCTGAAGAAATAGCGTGGTTGTCACTTTATTGTAATGTGGGACGTAATATTCCCGAATGCAATGTAAATGTCTTGTGTGTGCTGTACTTATGGTTATCAGCAGGAGAAAGAAAATATATTTTTCTTTAAAATTCTAGTGTTATTTACCTGACCTGTAGATCAGGAGACTTGGACATGTGAGAATTAAAAGCAATATTAATTGCAAATTTGGTATACTTTGTAAACTGATGGAGCCAACTCGAGGATGGGGGTTTCATTTTCATTAAATGTATCAATAGTAATGCGCGCATGAGTTTGTTTTTTCCAACCAAGTTAATATCTGAATTGCTGACCCATTGGCAAGCCATGTTAGTCAAGAGAGACACGTCAGAAGGTACAATGCAAATCAGGACCTCAATACCAGGGGTTAGGGGGTTGCAGACCCACCCCACCCCCACACACACTTTTTAGAATCTTTAAAAAAAAAAGTCTACCCAAACATGAATTCCAGTTATACTGATGCATTGCCTGATTTGTGAAATTCAGAGGATTTGTGTAGGATGGAAAGAAGAATTTGCAGTGTCCCAGTTCAGCCGTTTTGATACCCTGCTGATGTCTGGAAAAAATGATTTAGTTCAGATAGTGATGGATGTGTGATGTAATCACAATTTACTTGTATAATATCAGAATAGTTTTTGTTTTTGTTTTTGTCAGTGGTGTGAATGGACACTATTTTCCTTTTGTTGTGTGTTGTTTTGTATGGTGACTACTTCTTCTATCGCATTCATAATGAGCACACAACACACTCTAACCATGAGAGTAGATACAACATATCTTATGTATTTCCTACCCTACAAGATCTCGGTTTGAAAGTATGAATTCGTTTTGCTTTAGATTTGCTCTTCAGCATCACATTTATACGTAAATGAAAATGTTATCAGGGAAGACCTACAATAGTGTTATATCTTGCAGAATTTTCTAGTCCTGTGGACCGAGTAGTAGAGTGTTCTAATAAACTTGAGGGGAAAATGGAAAAATGACTGTCCTGTGTCTTTGATCTTTGTTGCTTTCATTTGTGAGGACAATATGCATGTTTTTGTGTTTGTTTGTTTTTTATAACTGAGCCTTAAGCCACAAAATTAAACGAGAAAACTAAGAAAATGTAAAAGCATCACTAACTACTGTAAAAGTGGATATTTTTGCATTCGTAATTCGTCACGCTCTGCCGAGTAGAAGACAAATTTTGCATGTTTTTAATTCTATGGAATATAAGCGATTGGAAATATAAGCGTGCTTTATTTTGGGGGCTAGTTTCTGGCCACGCAAAATGCACAAAAATTTCCACTTTTACAGTACGTTTTCAGAGAAAAGTGATATTGGTCTCTTACAACCACATATGCAAATATTGTAGGAATGACATCACATTGCAACTCTCACACTGACCATATACAAAAAAAATAATTTACAATGGAAGTAATTATTTTGTTAATTTACACTACAGTACATCCTCTTCACCCATAGCAGTTATAATTACAGGGGAACCTCTTAACGAGGATCTAAAAATAATGGCAATTACCTTGTTATGGCATGTTTCTCACTTTAAGAGTACAGAAACAAAGAAACATAAGACTACGGGCCAACAAAATCATCATGTTATATAGAGAGGGTTGTGTTATATCCTAATTCCAGGGCCCATACTGATTTATACAAAGTACTAGCTTATCACATAACGAAGACATTATGGTGCTGAGAACACAAGATTTTCTCATTTCCATTCAGGTTATGAGATGAAAACTTGTATAAAAATTATCATTTAAAAAAAAAATAAATAAATAAAAAAAAATTACCTGGGGCCTGTCTTATAAAGACTTGTGATAGAAATCAATCACAAGTTTCTTGTGAGCTGCAATGCAATTTGCGATTGATTTGGGGACTTGTGATTGATTTGAAGGCTTTATAAGACGGGGCCCTGGTACTTGTAGTTCAAAATGTGTGCAGGTCAAAAAGAAACTTGTGAGGCCTGCTATTTCCTCAGCAATTGAAAACGTACGTACAATTGCATGTACGTGTATTTGCAATAAAGGTCACAGTTTCGTGAAATCTGAAACTTTCAAATACAATTGTACCATCTTTCATTTGCAATCTTGATGAAACTCTCATCACTGTATACGAAAGGAACTGGATGTGTGAGCTGAATCACACTTTCACTATGTGCAGCCATAGAAGCAAAATACATTCAACTTGGAATCCACAAAAGCAGGATCGCAGATGAGCATACCCAAAAACACCAGAAGCTAGAAGTGGCATGTTATCATAAAAGAGTAGGATTTACTTTCCAATAATCTTCTTTACACTTTGTGTTTAGATATTCCCTGTGTCGGCCAAGTATTCCCCACTTGGCACACAATTATTCTATCAACATACAATATATGATACATTGTATATCCCACAGTGAAACAGCACAACACATCACAAAGTAATACCAGAGACCCCAAACACAAGCACCTTCTGATCTGGAGATTCTCCCGCCTAAAACCCCTAGCAAACGGGAGACTCCAACTTGACGTGCACAAAGCACGAAGTTCCTTGTAGTCGGGGTCCAGCTCTAGGGTTCTAGACGATATCTCATGCTATATAAGGCTTATTTTTCGACATACGATGACACTAAGTAAGAAATCATTTCAAGAGGGAGAAATTAAATCTCAAGCGGGAGAACAGGAGATTTTGCAAAAATGGGCTTTCTGTGGGAGATCTCCCGTCGAAAGCGGGAGAGTTGGAGTCTCTGTAATACACTGTACATACAGAGCACTCCAGTTATAACAAACACATTTATACCAAAATTTCAACACAATGGAGTGAAAATTCAGAGCCGTAAATGACTACAATTACATACTGTTTTGTTTGGCTATAATGAAATTTTGATATACTTAAAGACAACTGCCAGTCTTATGGTCCTCATTATAACGGGAGTCTCTTGTACATACAATGTACATGTACTGTAAAACAAGGCATGTTCGTGTGCATTTTAATTTCGCAAATTTCGCGAGAGCTAAGATTCACGAAATTAAAATGCAGATGAAAGTCCTCGTCTACACTATACGCATTGAATCTTGAGGCAACGTGCGAAGATTTTATGCCGTAAAAAAGGCCGTCGGCTCCAATTTGCATGCCAAATTTCATGCCGCAAAAATATCATGTTTTACAGTACATGAATATGGTGCTGAATTGCTGGCATTCATGGCATCATTTACACAGTGACATTTCTGTTGATTGTTGATGTATTGCTTAGATAATAATTACAATTTACAAATACTCGTCATTAAATAGTGTTGCATACAATGAGGTAAAATATTTCTTTTCCATATATGAGCCATCTGTTCATATGAAATTGTTTTTGTCAATCAATTTTCAATGTAAAGCCTCTGTCAGAACCAAAGTTATAAATGATTCTCAAATCTAGAGCACATTTGAAAAGATAACATTTCTATATATGTCTCTGATTGCTATTTCTTTGCAAGGGTCTGTCCCATTTTATGCACATTCAATGATTTCAACCAAGTCCATTCGACCTTTCTCCAGTTTCCTCAGCAAGCTAAAAAGCAAACTTTCATCTTTGAAGATCTGTATGTGGTACTGTAAAAGTGGAAATTTTTGTGGTGTTGAAATTTTTGCACATTTCGCGCAATCAGAAACTAGCACAAAAATAGAAGCGCACAAATATTTTTGCTTGCCATAGTTTTGTATGTTCCTGTAGTTGATGTCTTGATACTGCAAATATAAAAACATGCGACACTCTTCTTATCCAGCTGAACACCAAAAATTAGTCACGCAAAAATATATCCACTTTTACAGTATGCTGTAAAAACTGGGATTGACATTTCAATATACTTGGCATATGAATCAGTTTTGTTTAGACATTAGGAACATGGCAGATGTATAAGTGTGGGTCCATGAAACAGCGCCCTCTTGAATACTCACATCTGTGTACCTTTAGCAAAGTCATGCAGATTGACCAAATGACAGCCCTTCATGGTTGATGTTGCACTATTAATAGGGAGGGGTGATGACAAGAGGTGTCCAGAACCTGGACTGCTCATGGAATAGATTCAAACATTAATCCTCTAGCACCTTCAGGGTCCTTGAGATGTCTTCTACTCACCAAAAGATGCAGTGTATTTCTGCATGGTTTAGATTGATAGCTTTGACAATTACCCCCCCCCCCCATACTTATTTTTCACAAATTGCCACACACTGGAGTGCTTTCTTCACCAAATGGCCCCAATGACTGGACATTAGTAATCCACATAATCCTTATTGTGTCATCATGACCTTATGGACTGAGGTACATGGTTACAGCAGGGTGGGCTTGCTTTTGTGCTTTTGTACTCCTGGCTAAAGTTTCAATGGATACCTGAATGCTTTGAAGAAGCTTGGCAGTAAATCAACCTACATGCCTGGGCACATAAAAGGTTTAGTATTCCACAAATTCCATGACTTCCAATAAGTCAATCAAGTCACCTGCTATAACTCACAGAACCTTCCATGTCATTCACACACCACTAGCAATGATGGCCAAGGTTTGCCTTTAGGACAGAGAATTCAAATCAAGAGATTCTTACATTGCTTAAATGGATTCCATCTGCTTTATCATTCCATGAATGGTAAAGCCAGGGTCAGAGACACAAGTTTTAATGCCAACCATGTCTGCTATCCAAATGTATGTGCCCTGAAAGGCTGAAATGTCTCTAATCGAGAGTCACTATTCTGAATCCTTATGGATTATTTGAAAGGAAGTTCTCTTCACTGGGCCAGACCTAAAACGAAACATCCAACTCACTCAGGGTTGGAAGGGTAAATGTCCAATGATGGAATTTTACACTGGCCAGCTCTGGAAATCCTACTGATGAATAATACGACTCCATGCAGACAAAATATAATCGGTAGGGTTTTCAACCCTCAATGTTCTTGACCCTGAGTACGACAGGTACCGACGTGCAAGGCAGCATCCCAAGTTCGGTGATCACCATGGAGACGAAGTCGGGAGGAGTGACATCATAGACAAGATTGAGGAGGCTGAGAGAGTTGATGTCCCGCCAATTGTCAAGGTTGCTCTTGGGTCGTCTGACAGAGACCAAGTCCTCAGGGTCACCTGGCAAATTGGAATGAAAATCGGAATTTAGATATACAGATTATTGGCTGATATTGGAGAATGACACAAAGAAAATCTTATCCAACATTATCCAGATTCAAAATCATATACCAAGAATCGTTCTTGAAATCTGGTAGTGAGATGAATTGTTAATTTCATACATCTTCATCATATTTCCTTGGATTATTACATGGAAGTTTACTCTTCATTATAAATGGGCATATGCACTATCTGTCATGTCATTCGACATTGGAATTTTACATAAAAAGAAGGGAAAAAAAAAGGGATTGTAAAGCTCTTGTCATAACTTTCTTTGAAACAGGTGACAACATACTGAGAAGTATGAATACGTTGCAGATAAAAAAATTTCTTGTTGGATGTGATCACCCAGATCTCCAGAGACCAGGAAACCCAGTAGGTGAAGTGGTACTGTATACACCATATATTTAGCAAGTCTAAATTTTCGCAAATCAAGACTTCCCGATGATTTCGTGAGTGGTTAAATTCATGATCGTGGAGTACTGTACTGAACAGAGAATACACGTACATCACATTCATATCGGGATCAGAGTAAATATTTTCACGAGTCTTTAATTTCGCATATTGCAGCTGACTCGCGAAAATAAAAACCTCACTAAATATTTGTCATATACAGTATATTATAGCACCTCACACAGTTTGACAAAATGACATCTAACATACCTAGCTCATTTGTGACAAAGCTGTCCGTCTGAACCCTGTCGCTGAACTTGTATGTCTCACAGCACACGAGAACTGGGACATTGTAGGCCTTCGCTACCATGGCGATGACTGATGACCCCACTCTCGACATCACATAGCCATTGGCTAATAGGGCATGGGCCCCTAGGAACACTTTAGAAACCTGGGGAGAAATATGGAAGTTCTACAAATGAATACCAAGGTACGTCCAATGCGAACATAGTACACCTCTTCATAATTTTGCCCTAAAAAGTGACTTAAAACGGGCATTGTTTGAAGATTTTCATGGTGGTAAAATTTTCGTAATGGATGGTTTCATGATACACCAGGTATTCTTTCTTGGATGTGAATGTGGTCCTAAACAGGACCTACTGGCACTCAATCTCAATATTTGGGTAACTGTTTTTTACCATCCAGGGGAAAATTCTTGTGAGGACTGCAAGAACATGCTTACCGAAACATTGACATTGAGTAGGTCATTTTCAGGACTACACACAAACCCAACCATCCACCACTGAATGATTTCAAAACGTAAGAATACATACAGTATGTGTGCTTGTGTCATCAAGTTAGGATGAATAGTGCTCCTGAAGCATAAGGTGTAACACACCCTACAATCTGCAAGGAATATATAATTGTAATGATAACACATCCATACATCCAATACTAAGAAATCATGTTGTTTTCTCTGATTGCTTCCAGAAGAGAAACCATGTGTCTTGTTGTACTCCTGCAAGATGATTAAAAACTAATGCTCTGCTACATTCAAGCTTGGCATCAGTAATAGTATTGTTTGTGAAAAGACCATTTTGTACTGCACCTTGAAAGGTTCCATCAATGCAAACCATTATGATTTCAGTTTCTTAAATGAAAAGAAATCTCTGTGGAATGACAGCAAAGGCAAATCAATGCCTACTCTTCATACTACAGTTGAACCTCTATTATCCGGCCTCCCTTTATCCGGATCTCTCTATTATCCGGACGCAATCTCGCCGTGATTTTTTGATCTTTTTTTAATAATTACGGGAGGAAACACACATGAATTACATATACTTGATACATTTCTTAATAATTATTTAGGTAAATCATCCCAAGAATTTATAAAAGAAAATGATTTCCGCTTGCAAACACGAACCTCTATTTTGGGGTCTGTTACTGAGTGTAACAATGAAAAGGTCGCAGTATACACATTACTACATGTGGTACTACAATGGGCTACATCAGTACATGTGTATGTGTATGTACCATAGAGCTCTATTATACGGTATGTACATGTATAAAGCATTGAGTCTCCCGTATCCGGCCAAATCCCTTATCCGGATGAGCCCCGGTCCCGACTTGTCCGGATACGAGAGGTTCAACTGTATGTCAATGCATTTCCAAACATTTCTGATCATGGTCATGCTCAAATTGTTCAGTATCATAAAAATACTGTGAGTGTTTTTACTCTCAGCTTCAAAGTTCTGACTTCACATACATCTAAACTATACATAAAGATCATATTATAGTAGGCTGGTGAAACTCTAAAAAGATGAAAGTCTCTATGTGTTGCTTGAGCAATGCTGGAAACCAACAATAGCATACAAGTATCTGGATGGTTCTCTAGGTCTTTTTGTACCTCAGGCATCATATAGGAAATAGCGTTGATGAGTACGTATGTACACTTGATGCCCGCCGCCACCAGCCGACGAATTCCTTCTCGTCCCTCGACCTTTGGCCGGCTGTCCACCATGACGACCCGGAACTTGATGCCAGATTTGTGGGCGTCGCAGAGGACCTTCCTGATTAATGAGGAGCTGGATTGAAAGACAGGAAGAGATGAAAATCCTGCAGAAATCTGTGTTTTACATCTGCATGGCTTCAATTCTGAAAACCCATCATATGAACTGTGTGTTGTATTTTTTTTACACCTATGTCAAAGCTAGGTCATGACGAAGTTCAATTAAAAGTTTATCATGAGCTTACGGGAAACTATTAACACATAGGAGATTAGTCCCCGAGTATAGTCAGACAGATGTCTGTGGGAAATACATGTCATAGCAATATTAGTTTGTCCTCAGCGTGGCGACTCTAAATCTGCAGAAATCAACACAATTTTTTTTTTTTTTTTCACTTTAAGACAACAAATCACAGCGAATCAGATTTCTTGCCACTTGTGCTATATTGTAGTACTGCAGAAGAGCAAATTGGACATATTTTATGTCATGAAAATGAAAAAAGATTCTTTTTCTCTAACAGAAAGTAAACTATCTGTCATTGTAAAATAAAATTTTGTGAAATTCTGAAAAAGTTCCCTCTTACCAGCTGTAAATGAGAATCACATCTCCATCTTTGATCTTTTTGCAGGCAAATGTCGTTGAGATGGCTTCTTGGGCCAGGAAGATCTTCTCCTTGATGTAGAGGTCAATGCACTCTAAAAGTCGCTGTTTGGCCTATGGGTGTGGAGGATGTTTAAAGACATACAGGAGGAAGAAAAAAACACATTTTCACAATTATTAAACTTTGAAGATGACAGCAAAAGATTGATAAAAGGCAAAAACAATCATTATGGCTCCAAGGGTAATGCAAAACCCTCTTATCTACACAGGGTAACTGAAACTCCCTACAAGACAAGTGACAAGTATGGACATAATATGCCTATTCAAAGTACTAGTATGGGGCAATTGCTCAAATGTCCCATATCTAAAAGTGCAAGAGATTCTCTTCATATTGCCCTGTCTATGTGTGTATCAAACTTGTTCTGGCATTCTGCAGTATTTTGAAGCTAATTTCACACCCCAATTCCCACCCCCATCCCCACAGACCCATACACATTCTTGCAGATCTTTTGTGCTTCAAATTTGTGGGTGGCGAGGTGGGTTCACTCAGGCACTACCATGTCTGCCTCATGAACCAAAGGCCTCAACTTCAAGGCCCACTGTGAACTAAGCATGCATTAACATACTACCCCTTCTGCTATTTAAAGTGGCAATAGACTCCATTCACATGAAAGAACCTAAAAAAGGTACAATTTTTTTTACAGAGTCACAGCCCATGCAAATGTGAGATCCAGCTTCACCTCTTGTGAAGAGCAAAGGTACAAAACTGGTTAAGTGCACCACCCCACAACCCCGCTGGTATGGGGTGAAAATGGAACTGATCTCTTCTTGTCTGCCACAGGTGACAAGCAATGGTCAGCAAAACAAGAAACAAGTATGAGCTGTGACAAATTTTTAATCAGTTATCGCCCTCTTTACAAAGTGCATTGGTAAGATCGCAACTGCTGATCTACAATCTAACAAACATGTTAGAAACTAGATATATCGCTACAGCGACTGATACATGCCTCCGCCATAATGTATGGTTCTCCTAATAGGTGTATAGTACAATGTCTTGACAATGTGTGATGACAGTTTCACACAATTGGCAAAATATTAAAATGACAGGTTTGACACAAATGTGCTGAATGTTCACTTTCCTAGAACTAGGTTCAATTGGATGAATGATTAAAATGTCAGAGTGCAGGTATTTGGGGAACTGATGATTTTTACTTGACTTTTGACCCTTTTATAAGTTTATGCATTGAGTAATTTTCAAGGTATTGAGAAAAAGTATAATTTCAGTATCAAATGGGAAAATAGCATTATCTAAACCTTTCGTTTGACCTTTGACCTCACAGTTCCACAGAGAATCACTGTTAGGTAGAACATGCATAAATATGTAAGATTCATGATGATACCTTGAGTTACTTTCGAGATATGGAGGAAAAAGTGCAATTTAGCACTTTCACTTGACCTTTTACCTTTTGACCTTTGACCTTTTGGCAAGAAACTTCCCCAAAAATATATATTGGGTAATACATGCAATACATCAAGTTTAAAAAAAAAAAAAAACCTTCAGGCATACTGCATTTTAAGGAAAGTAGTGATATTTTGAGGAGTTGACCTTGACCTTTGACCCCATGACCTTTGACCCATGACCCCCAACTTCCCTAGATAATCACTGCCCATCGGTACAAGCATATATACTAAGTTCCATGAAGATACCTTGAACCATTTGCGAGATATGGAGAAAAACATGAAATTTCAAAAAAAAAATTCACAAAATAACCTGTGACCTTTGACCTTTGACCCTGTGACCCTAAAATCCACACAAAGTATTATCCCCCAAGGATATACCCTCATACCAAGTTTGATGTAAAACCACCTCATGGTTCTTGAGATATCGACAAAAACAAAACGGGACGGACGGACGGACGGACGGACGACCCGAAAACATAATGCCTCCGGCCACTTCGTTGCGGAGGCATAAAAAGAACTAGTAGGATTCAAACCTGTCATCTCCAGGTCGGAATGTCAGAATTTCAGAGCCTGGGCATTTGTTCTAAGTTCATCACTGCCAACAACCAGGGATAGCCTGGTGGTAGGGCTGCTGCCTGGAAAGCAGTAGATGACAGGTTCGAATCCTACGGGTTCCTTTTTCTGAAATGCCTTTCAAAATGTAGACCAGCAGTTGCAATCTGATAATATACTTTGTGTACAGATAGTGACAACCAATACTTTGTCATGGCACATATTCATTCCTCTACATGAATGATTATCTCTTTCTTTCAAGAAACAATTATGTAAGTGGTTCCTGATTAAAGAGGAAAAGTGTAATTCTATCAAGTCAATGATCGGCCAGCTCACCTCTTTGTCTGGCATTCCTTGGGGGATGTGATTGATCTGCATCTTGAGGTATTTGATGGCATTCCCCATGCTGACTGACTTGGGTCTACACTGGTTCAGAAAGCTTCACCATGCAGAAAGGTAAGAGATAAATGTAACAGAATACCGGTCGGTACTCACAAAAGCTGCAAACATATCAATTCATCCTTTACCTCAATGCTTATAGGGAGATAAAAGGTATTATTAAGTAATAATGATTTAATAAGGGGAAGAAACAGTGAATATCTATGAACATGAAACCGTTATGTGCTTGTTCAAAACGATTGTTGCTATGGCTTACAACCAGAATGGATGTGGTAGAAGGGTGTGTAACCTGCTGCCTCTAAAATTCAAATATTCCAACTTTTAAGCTGTAAGTACATGGTTGCCACCTTTGTCATGAGCAACAGAAAGGGGTCTTTTTTCTGTTCACAACACAGCAGTTATATAATGAAAAAGAAAAAGGTTGCCATGGTTACTTACTTGATGTAGGGCTTTATTCTGCTCTCGAGGTCCCTGGACAGGTCCTTCTGAGGGGGTGTGGTATAGTCTACTATGACCTTCTTAAAAGCAACTAGTAGAGCTATGCATCTGTGTCAAAAGCAGGGAAAGGGAAAAACCATTTATAATTCTGTACATGTTCAAACAAGTGTCTTGCACACATCTAAAACTTACTACAGGGGTGCCAACCTTGTTTAACAGCATTGCAGTATTCTGAGGACTGAAAAGGCATATTTTTGGTGGAAGAACAGTATTTTTACCTTTCTGCAATAGACATGTGTAGTAATGACATTGGGGGAAAATTGTATTTTCCATAATATTTGCCACATTTTGGGTAAACAAAAAGTACAGAATACTGCAATAAAAGTAACAACTGGCATCTCTTTTACTATCATACAAGGTACATGTATGTAGAGTGAGATTCATTCGTATTTGTTGCAAAAAGAAACTTGTTAGAGCACTTCCCGTTAAAATGTTTTCATGCTAGTGGTGCCAGAGGATCCAGTGGAAATAATCACGAAATTTCAAAGCTACATGGCAATATCATCTAACTAAATGCATAACAACATCACAGAAAATGCAGAATGCCATTCAATCCCGGGACAAAGGATGCACCATGGCACTTAAATCCCTTCTTAACAGTATTTTGGGGATTTGGAAAGCCATAGCTTAAGCTCACATTACTACTGACCTCGAGTTTGCTCCCGAAATTATTCCTTCAGCATACTGCAGACCCAGCTTGATGATGGCGGGGTGGATGCCTCCTGACGCAAAGCTGAGCTCGCTGGTCAGCGACACCTGTCGCTCAAACTGGGTCAAGTGTGAGAAGAGGCTGACCTTCTTCTGACTCTCCGGTCTCTTGGGAACCTGTGGGTACAGAGGTCAAAGGTCAGTCATGTATAGAGAGACCACGTGACATTGGCTTGGGAAGTGACTGGCTACCCACTGGTCTTGGGATTACAAACCAGTTAAGATGATGGTTGTCATACATATTTGACTACTTTAATAGATGAAAAGCACAGGATATCTATAGCACTCTGGATTTGACAGGTAACATCCTATGCTTCGAACATGACGTGTGATAAAATGGTTAAAGGTACTGTTTACCATTGGGAGCAGTGATTTAAAAAAAAAATGTTCAAGATACCACATTTGATGCATATGTGTAGGTCAGTTGTATCACAAAACACCCTACAATGCAACAATTTTGAAATAAAGCCTAACATATCAGGAGATATCACTATTTTTCTCAATAAACCATAACTGTAGACGATTTAGTCTAGGACCATTTTCATTATAACTATTGTTCACATTTTCTATATGTAACAATACTTAACATTGATTATACAGATTTTTCTCAGTCAAATCATACATGCTTTTTATATACTCACTGCTTTATACAGATTTTGCTAATGTCCTCATTTACTTCATTTATTTTACTAAACCCTTATAGGCTTTGTTTGCCAATTTGTATGTCCCCTGGTGCACTTTCTATGCCAACTGGCTCAGATGTCTAGAAACTAATTGTACTTGCTAATAAATAGAGATTATCTTATCTCTTTAATCCCTATTGTGCATCCATGGCCCCCTATTGTTATGTCCCAGTGGGCTGGCCAACTTACAAGTTTGGAGGGATTACTGTACCTAAATGCTGGTAAAATAGTAAGAGAGGTTTCTAATACAGTCAAGTGCACACAAAGGAAGAAGTATGGATTAATTTTGGAGCATCTCAACATGTTTTGGCAAAGTTCAGTTTGGTGTTGTTGTTGTTGTTTTAAAGAACGAAAGGAGAAAGTTTGGTGTTTTAGTATGAGCACTCCTGCCAATGAGAAATACCTGCTTTCACTCTAAAGCCTACAGTGACATTTTTGAATCAAGGAGGAAACAAAATAACTTACTTGTTGCCTTTCCAATTTTTTAGCCATCCTCTTTTGGACATTTGGGTCGTCAAGTTTGATGTCATCTGACACTCGGTACATGTCCTTCTTGCTGTGTGCTGCTGAAAATAGCACAGGATTATTAGTGAATTATTCCATTGAATTACACTGATTTGCATATCACAGGTATAAAATGTGTCATAGGTATAAAATGTTGCATATCATAGACCTGTATAAAAGCTGATGTCATCAGCCAAACAATTTCTTCATTTTCTGATGAAATACCACAGAGCAGAAACACATCCTTACAGTTTGGTTGATATCCTACACTGTAAATATACGTACAGTTTGTAGATACATGTAGATTAAAGGCACCAAATATATTGAGCAGGTGCCTGTTTTCTTCCTCCATATAATCACAATTTGAAGATTTTAATTGCAGACAGTGACTGTAAACACATAATGAAGACATATAATATGCATGGATGTTATTCTCTGTTTACATGTACATCACTGACACTGCCTGGCAAAGATGCTGTATATACTAGTACACACTATGCTGTCATGCTTTGAAGTATGACACACTCTGTCAAAGTAGGAATTTTCAGCCAGTTGCTCTGTGGGGAAAAAAAAAAAATCATAAGTCCTTTATTTTTACTCACTCTCAACAGATAACATGTGAAAATGTAAATTCTTCTGGACAACATTGAAAGTTGTTTTTGTTTATCTGTTTTATATTTCGAGGGGGGGTGGATACGCAATTTTTTTTTTTGTACTCGGACATCATATCGCAGGAGAGACACAAAAACTTCCACACCTCCCAAAACATTTCAGTACATGAATGTATAATTATAATTCACCTTCTGCAGGTTGTTTGGTGGGCTTGCTCTGAGAGGCATTGGCAGTGGTTCCACCAGCCTGACTGGTTCCCCCAGCACTTGATCCTGTCCCACTGGGTGCTGGTTCCCCAGACTTCTTGGCTATCTTTGCTGCTCTTTCTGCTTCCTGTTGGGGGAAAATTATTTTAATAAATCAGTCCCATTTTCTAACTTTTCACTGTTTTACAGCCTCACTGTAACATTTTGGTACATAATCCCAGTGTAATTTGTTCATGCGTGCTGTATTAAAAAGCAACATCTCTGTGAACAAGCACATATACCTCACTGTGCAAAGATTACTGCAGAAAACACTTGAAATAGTACAATAACCTGTTCTGAATTCAGTTGATTACTCCTAGAATAATATTAATTCGTTAGAGCTCTATGAATCAAATATAAATGATAAGAAAGGAGTTTCTGATAGACGCCATTTTCCCAAGATAGGTGAATTGATGAGGGCCAATACATGTCTTTATTGCACTGATAATTCTATAAACATGATATCACACAAACCAAGTCTTGATGCCTATTCACTGTTGAAGACAAGCTGATTTTTCTACAACACAGATTTCCATTGAAACATGCCCAAGTATACTTGAAGTAGCGGTACTGTATTCTTTAAAGGTAGGGGATACCTTTTACAGACCTCCCAAAATGCAGCAAAACATTAAGTATGAACCTCAGGGGACTTGTTTAGGCCACTGCTGAGAAATTTGGAAGTCAACAGTTATCTACAATTTGAATAATGCACAAAACTCAACTACTCAGTAGTTCTGTGTGTCAGCCACACTTAAGCCTTTTTGTTGCAGTCTTCTGTATTTTTTTTATCTATAAACACAAATCTAAAAGTATAAGAGCTGATGTAATAACATATAGAGTGTGTGGCAAGAATGTACATAGAAATGTTTGTAAGTTTTGATGAACTTTCTTCACAAAATATACATGATGGACACACATGCAGCGCATGGGTCTGCAAAGGTAGCCTAGTAATGTACTGGAATTTACGGTGAGCCCCGAAAAAAAATCAATTCAAAATCTAACGGTCAATAAAAATGTACTAAATGTTACCTTCCACTTTCAATACTTTATGGGAGTTTCTAAAATGATACTCTCTTCAACATACCACTGTATTTATCCAACTCTTCATTTTAAAAGGCATGCAAATGGGATTCCCTACCTTTAAAAAGATTATTCAAATAATGCCTCACTTAACCAGTAATTATAAATGATCAAATTTCCATTATGTTATATTTTCACTCCACACTGTGCATTTCAACTGAGCCATTGCATATCTAGCACCTACAACGCATCACTATTTCAGGCAAACTAAAACTGATATAGCATCAAAAATTTGCAAAATGTAATTCATGGGGACCTAACATCCAGCACACACCCATCACAGGGACAACACCACCACCAACGCATCCACAACATCCTGAACAACACAATGATCTGCCAAAATGCAGAAGCACCTATGTACTAGATGTTTCAAAAAACATTTCCCACTTTTGATTCTTAATAATTAAAAAACTATCCATACCTCCAGGCAAAATTGTAAAAGTAATGCGTGTACACTATTTAGTGCGCATTCAGCAACACAATTGTACTAGACTGATATACATGTAGCTGATTATTTCAGGGTTACCGGTATGTCTTCGTGTTACTGTATAAGTTGTTACTTTCGTGAATTTCGCGAATCACAGTTGGATCGTGAATTTAACAACACGCGAAATTGTCTCCATGCGCTTTGTTAATAGAGCATTAATGTAAGAATTGCCGTCGATTCACGAAAACAACATCTCGCGAAAATGTCTGTGACCTCCTCATCAATCGCGAAAATAACAGCGTATACACTATATTTACAGTGTACATGTATCCGCAGGTGTGTGCATATACGTGTTTGTGTGTCCAGTGGGAGATTCAAAATGCTTGCAAGAACCACAAGAAAAGGATAAAGTTTTGTCCTACCTGTTTTGCTCTTCTTTCTGCCTTTAGCTCTGCTTTGCTCTTCTGTGGAGCTCCATCCTTAGACCCTTGCAGAGCCTCCTTCTCCTTTTTCTCCTTCTCCTCCTGCAACTGTTTCAACTTCAAGGCCTTTCTCTCCTTCTTGGACAACTTCTTCTCCTCGCTACCGTCTGCTGCAGCCCCATCTTTCTGTGTTAGCTTGCCCTTCGCAGGGTCCGCGACAGTGGCAGTGGAAACTGCCGCCTCTGCCATCGTGTCTGTTTTAGGATGTACTGTATGAGATACAGACTGGAGATAAAACAAAACATATCAAAATAAGAATGAGTAACAACAATGACAAATACAGTAACCTGCAATATCATAATGAAAAAAAAAAAAAAAACAGCAATAGAGCTCTGAGGAAGCATTGGAAAAGGACGAGGAAGAAAAAAAGAATTTAAAGACGAGAGAACTCATGGTGAAGTGTAATGAGATGAAAGGAGAAAGACTGAGAATACCCAAAGCAAACAGAGAGGATAGAGATCTAGAAGCTTTGATCTGTACCAATATAGGTAGGTAGGTACAACAGTGTGTGTGGTAGACCGATAAATCTGCCTGCCTCTTGTTCATCAGTGGCCTCTTGTTCAATAACCGTACTGTTGGTAACACGGTCAGCCCCTTGCGAGGCCTTTATAGCTACATAGCATGCACTAGATAAACGACATACAAATACTTAATAGCATTAACTTTAGTTCTATTTACCAGCACTCACTCAGCAGCTGTCATGATCATGTCAGCAGGTAAAGTTCACAAATTAATTAGTCATTCATATTTAGATACATTGTAAACAGATGCATTGTCAATATCAATGCCTCATACTATAAATGCAAAAATGGGCATGCCAATCTACCAGTACCATTTGTATAATGTAGAAACTTAGGCGATTAAGAATAGGAAACAACAGAAAAGATTAAGAATCCCAAGCGCTTGTAGACCTAGCAGTATACAGAAAGATCCGTCTGTCCGGAGGAGTCTTTAATTTTTTTTTGCCAGACGCAGCTCAGTCTCCGCGGAACATTCCCCGACGGACAGATACAGACCGATCTTTCGGTCAAACCTAGCAACTTCTAGTACTATTACTAGTGAGTAGTGTAGGCTAGTAGTACGTAGTAGTCGGTGGTAAATTAGTACCCCAGCCCAAGCAAGGATTTATGGTCAACAGTTTCGCAATAAATGATAAATAAGCAACCAAGATCACGACACAACGGGTGTCTAATATGGCATGAAATTCAATCTTTAGCTCAAGACAATATTGAAAAACCTTTCAACGTCTCTCTCTGGGCTTGTCGTCACAATGCGTCAAATGCGTGCTCTGAATCAATCTCTCTTTCGCCGCTTATCATGCGTTCTTGCACTGAATAGATCTAGATCTACTCGTATACGCTCATGTCCAAGTTTTGCTGAATACTCACAATTTATCAACCGTATGGGACTAGGAATGAGATACATCTGGATGCACAGCTCATGGCCATGGGTACACCAGATCTCGTTCATTCATTCAACTTCTAAGCCTTTGTCTTTTCCTTATTTATAGCTTCAGCCTAGGAAGGTATATAATCAGTCAATTTTCTTGCAAGCAATAGTGACTTACACTCAGAAAGCGTACAATTATCATTTTCTTACCCACTGTCAGTGTCACTAGACACGATGCTGAATGCACACAGTATCAACAAAGATCGTAGGATCCGTCTACGATCTTTGGTATCAATATAAAAGCCTGATGATGAAATTGTGACCTGCTGCGCTGCGCCTGCCTAGGTTGTACAAAGCCTGTTCCATGACTGTTATACGTGTAGCATAATGTGCACTGGTAGTATGGTGTATTTGATCTCAGTTGAAGTTGTAATAATTGCCTTTTTGGAGTTTCATGTGAACCAATTATGGTTGCAGTAGCATGTCAATCATTCATAAATCACTTTAGATTGAACTCTTGGCCGTCTTTAGCACCCCGCACAAGCCACCCTTTCGCTCAACAAGTTGACACCCCCATATATATAATGTAGTGTACCCACTCAACTAATTTGTCGGGAAGTATACTACACACATGTCATGGCAAATTGCCCCTACCAAAGTCAGACGAACCATCGATGTATGTTTGTATTCCACCCTGATTTCCGTGATAGCGACAAGCCTACTGTTTTCAGTTTTACAACGAGTTTCATCCGTGTAGACACTTCCACAGAGGACGAAATTAATTACATTAAGATGACAGTTACGGGTAAGTTAGAATGAGACGTTTCATTTGCATCTTTTCCACCGCTCATATCGATAACTTCCCTTGCAACTTGGAACTTGGAGCTTGGCGGTTTTACCACGTAAACCCACTCTCTCGCAACTTGATAAGGCGGTATTTCGGTCACAAAGATAACTTGGTATTGAGCAAAGAGGCATTGGGGCGCGCTCGAATTGAAGAGAATAAAAGCATGGGCTTGGCACCGGTGAATCAGAATTTGTATGTATGTACTGCATCATGACCCAAATGCTTACTCGATGACATGATTATATATCGTAATGGAAAGCATAAAGTATACTGATTTCAATACATACTGTTTGTTTTCTGATTTTACTTCTTTTTTTACACATTGAAGCGAAAAGGGATACTCTTTTGATGCGCTAGGTTTAGTGGCAAGGTCTAGAAACAGAAGTTTAAACGAAGATGTGATATCAAAGGTTCATGCTGCATTACAGAGATATATCGCAGTGGTAAAAATGACATAGTATTTCGAACACTTGACCATGGTTTAGGCCCTATCGATAATCGTGTGATTATGGATAATATTCTAAGGAATGACCACACCTCTTCTCGGCTCGTGCGGCACTAGGAACGCAGTATAGACAGCAATCAATCCGCCATCACTCTGACTACTATACTACACTGTCACTCCTAGATTGCTATACTTATACTGCAACTATATGACTACTTATGGTGCTTACTAATATGATATAGTCGTGTGGTTCTGCTGCTCCCACTGTTCCTTATTGTACTCATATACTTCTACTAGAGTTGATTACCTCTTCTTTGATTTCTTGTACTACCACATACGACACTTCTACTTCTACTTCGACCACTATGATTACTACTTCTACTAGGCATACTAGACCATTACTGCTACGTATTACAGCTTTTACTTATACTACTATAAAATAGCAGTATACTGCTGCTTTATTATTTTATTGTTACTACTGCTATTACTACTACTTCTACATCTACCTCTGCTTCTGCTGCTGTTGATGCCGCTACTATTAGGCCTATACTAACTATCATTATTATCAATATTACTTCACCTAGATTTACTACTATACTAGCGCTCCTAGAATTCACTCCGTTTGATTGATTAGTGCGAATTTGTATAGGAGCTTTAAAATTTCAATGGCGCACAGCGATTATATTATGCAGTGTACAATGATATAAGATTGGGGATGCACATCATGAAGCTGCAATATTGACACGAATCCCGCATGCAAAATGACATCACACACCCTATATACCATACTTACCATACCGATAATGATGAGTCCAATATAGGAAATAGCAGCGATGAAAATAAAGGTAAGAGTGTATAGTGTTTTAGTATGATGACTTTCTTTATATAAAAGTAATATGCCTAACATTGCAATTATTCTTATGGTGATGATAAGGACCAAGAGTGCGTATGTTTTCAATTTACAGTCATACTGAGGGTTTATTTACATGTCATACAAACCACCTACAAGATCTCATTTCAGCAGCATATCAGACATGACAGAAGTCTCATTCTAACATTAGCATCTTCAATATTCAAATGTTGTCCTTCTTTTATCTATTCTGTTACTATTTCTAGAATCAATCAATGTTCATTGTAGGACCTATAATAAATGTATTGCAAGAACTAATTAGTATGCGTTGTGTGTTATCAGAAAGCAAGCGACATTAAGCAAAGGCAGATTGTAACCACAGCCTTCAGAAGACGCGCGATAACGATAATATTGATTTTCTCTCTCGATGTATATTGACTCCTGTCGGCTGAGTTTGGTTGTCAATTTCCCGCCTACCTTTATGAATTAAACCAGGACCGACGTGACCTTGAAGAAAGCTCTTGTGTGTGCAATACAGACAATGTTTTTGACGTGTAAGCAATCGATGTTGTCAGTGTTATAGGAGTAGGGTATATAGACTGCTCGTTTCGTGGGACTTTAAGCCCGCTGCATCTAAAACATCGTATAATTGGAAGTATGCGTGGCTTTTTTTTTTTCTTTTGAAACTTTTTATTCATCAGATAATTGACATGTCCATCAAAACAACACTGGTCATGGATTAAGTTACAAAACAAAAAAAAAATGTTACGAATTAGATCAAACAGCATAAGGTGCACATAGTGGTTTTATGGTACTGTATGAGTGAGGATAAGGATCAAAATGATTTTTCTACAGGGAACCAGTTCTGTTGAATTGTGATGAATTTCTCCAGTTTCTTTTTGATTGGCAATAGTAAGCAATGGTAAGTGCTATGTATTTTGTGTTCTGCATACAACATATCAATTTAGATAAACATGGTGTTGTGTTTTTGCATTCGCTGATAGATTATCTTTTGAACACTAATATCATGTGATTTAACAACAATTTGTTGGGTCCTTTCAGATCTTTGATGAAACCAAATCTTTTACTCATATAATAAAATCTTTTAACTTAATTTTCACATTTTAACCAATATTGTGTACAAATTCCTGTCTGGACTTACAAACAGCTTCACAGTCATAACATAATGTGCATAGGTGTTTCTAAGGTTGAATAAAGCTTCTTATTCATTTCCTACTTCAGCATCGGTTCATAATAGCAACGTGTTGATAGATTGTCACTTACCTATATTATTGCTACATTATTATTCTAATTTGTTTTAAACGTAAAGTACAGATACATGACATTTTATTAAAGAACACGGTATTAAGATTATATAAAACACGTTTTCGTCAATTATCATTACAATTGTTGGAAAAAGATGCAGCGCTCTTTTAAAATAATTGACGTGTTTGTTGAATTCTCACAATGATCATGACTGGGCACATACATTGTATTATTATAGGCTAAATTTACATAGAATAGGAATAAGAGAGAAAGAACGGTTTATATTTTTTTCAAATAAAGCTGTCATCAAGATTTCACCAGCGAGCATGTCATCTTTTTTTGTTCTTTTTTTTCTATATAGAATTCCTAGTTCATCTGATGATTAATGAAATAGGCGCTATTGTTGATGCCTACCGAATCACTTTTATATGCCTATACATTCGTAGCGATTGCATGTATAGTAATGTGCTCACGCCATGCAGTCTGCAAGTGGAAACGCAAAGGCCCGAATTCACGATGGTGGTACAAATGGAACCATGGTTTAAACCATGGACAAAAACCATGGAGCGCCAAGTGTCGCATTGAATATTTCATTACGAAGTTGGTCATTTCGTCGACAAAATGACGGTTTCATTAACGAAATTATAATTTCGTGGAAGAAATTTTCATTTCGTTACAAAATGTTGTCATTTCGTTACAAAATAATCATTTAATCGACGAAATGACTGATTTCGTAACGAAATGTTCCATGCGACACTTGGCGCTCCATGGTTTTTGTCCATGGTTTAAACCATGGTTTCATTTGTACCACCTTCGTGAATTCGGGCCAAAGGGTTCCCAATTCAAAACTATAGATTTCATATAAGATTTTATCATGTTCTTTTGAAAGCCAAATCAGCGTTCGGCATTTTGTAGCGCGACAACATTGACCCGCGAAGAAAAGCATGAAAAGATTTGGCCAGGTTTTCCCCCATTGATTGTTTAATGAGACGAATTTGCCCTCGTAGTGACAATGGTGAAGGAAAATTAAGGAGTGAAAAAACCGAAATGGCATGAGAGTCTGTTAGAGTTGTCTATTTGTAACACAATGGTTGGGGTGGATGCTGAATCAAGTACAATATCACAGCGGTAGGCCACGGATGTCCTCCTTCCACTGAATAGTCGGGAACAAAATGGGGAAGGGGGTGGGTGTAAATATCTATCGAGGTGAAATCTTTGTGTGATTTGAGCGCCCATTGGCACACACACACAGAGAGAGAGAGAGAGAGAACATCAAAAACACAGCGTTGTACACACTAAGTTTTCTGTGACAGAAAGGCCAGGGGTAATATACCTATTCTGAACTCCACCTGCTCTACCGACTGGCCCTCCCTTCCATTTTTTTTTTCTCTTTTCAAAGGAGACCTTCTCATGATTTTCATATTTTTACATTTGAACAACTACAGTCAAACTCGGATACCTCGACGTCGGATAAGCCGAATATCACTTACCTCGGGGGCAACATGAAAGTCCCGATTGTTCCTATGGAGTTTCCGTGTATTAAAATTCGCGTAGCTCGAAAAAGATAACTCGAAGTTCGGTTACCTCGAAGGGAAATCTAATGTCCCGATCTTAATTAACTTATTGTTTTTCCCAGCATGTTGCTCGAATCGAAATTGCAAGCATCACTCAGCATCTCCGATTAAGCGCGCGTGGACCGCGAAGACATGTCACAAATGTTTTCACACTCGATTGTAATCTGATAATCGCGCGCCCAAAGAAATACCCGGTACACAGCTGACAAGAAAAATCCCCAACACCTACCAACACTCGTACATGGTATGCACATAGCACCCGTGCCAATGGAGTGCTTACGAAAGCACTACGCGCTGCCCCATCATCTGCTTTTCTTTAACCACTGTGTTTTGATTTTTGATCGAGATAGTCATACCGTGCGCGTAGATTTCTCAACCGTCGGGGAGCACCTGCTTACGTTTTTGCCATTAATCACGCTCCACTGTCAAAACATCAATCTTTTTGAAGATTTTTTGCCTTTCACGAAGTTTGTTTCATTTATTCTTCCCCGAGAACGCAAGCACTGAAACTTTTTTTTTTCTTCCAGCAATGCGATTATGAAAATCTGGAAGTATAGGCCGATCACAATGAAGAATAGAATACACAGGGCTCCGCACTAACTTTTATCGGGCCACCAATATCATTGATTTTTATTTTCTGGTGGTCGAAAGTAAAATCTGGTGACACACACACAAAAAAAAAAAAACAGAAAAACTAAATCGGTCATACTAAACATAGAAAATTGATATTAAGCATTACTGAAGTGATACAGATGCCCATGTCTAAAACAAATGAATAGAAAATTCAATCATCTTACTCTGTGTTTTAAGATTTGACAAATAGGCGTAGAGATTATTATAAAAGTTGATGCCTATATATTTAGGAGGTCAAAACTTACGTTTGAAATGAGAAAATGGGAGCATTTGCTGACATTTGTTAGCATCCGACATTTGTTTTAGCATTGTAAAAAGCCGAAAGTTACCGTTATTCATTTTTAAATGTAAAAGCAAACAACCGACATTCATTTTAGAATCATACGGAGTTTAATGCTATCCTAATCCATTTCCAAACGTGAAAGCAAACATCCGCTATTTGTTTTAGCATGTAACTGAGCGGATTAATGCCATTAATCATTTCCAAATGTTAAAGCAACAATCTGTTATTTATTTTTGCATCGTACGGAGCAGAATATTACTGTTATTCATTTCAAACATCCGACATTTATTTCATTATCGAATGGAGCCGAATGTTACTGCTGTCCACTTCCGACAGTGAAATGAATCATCTGACAATTATTTTATCATCGCACGGAGCCGAATGTTACTGTTTTTCATTTTTGAACGTCAAGGCAGACATCAGACATTTTGGACCATCAAGCGTATAGCTGAATGTTACTGATATTTATTTCGAAATGTACCATAGCAAATATCCAATATTTTTTTTATCATCGTATGGGGCAGAATGTTACTGCTATTCACTTCCAAACATGCCAAACGTAAAAGCAATCATTCGACATGTATTTTAGCATCTTCCGGAGCTGAATGTCATTGACATTTACTTTCGAACGTAAAAGCACATCCGGCATTTATTTTAGCATCTTCCGGAGCTAAATGTTATTGCAATTTACTTTCGAACGTCAAAGCAAACATCCAGCATTTATTTTATCATCGTAAGGAGTTGAATATTATTGTTACTCTTTTCCGAACGTCAAAGCAAACATCAAACATTAATTTTACCATTAAACGCAGCTGAATGTTACTGATATTCATTTCGAAATTTAAAAGCAAACATCAGACAGTTATTTCAGCATCGTATGGACATGATGGAGCAGAATATTACTGCTATTCACTTCCGAACATAAAAACGATCATCTGACATCTATTTTGGCATCTTCCGGAGCCGAATAATATTGCTATTTCCTTTCGAAAGTATAAGGAAACATCCGACATTTATTTAACCATCGTACGGAGTTTAATGTTATTGTTTTTCATTTCCAAACGTCATAGCAAAAATTCGACATTTATTTCAGCGTCTTCCGGAGCCGAATGTTATCCTTATTCATTTCCGAACGCAAAATCAAATATCTGACATTAGTTTTAGCACCATACGGAGCTGAGTCTTATCATTTTTCATTTCCAAAAGTATGAGCAAACATCCGACATCTATTTTAGTATCATACCGAGTCGAATATTACCGTCATTCATTTCCACAATTAAACGCAAACCTCTGACATTTATTTTAGCATCTTACGGAGCCGATTGTTACCGCTGTTCATTTTCAAAAGTAAAGGCAAACATCTGACTTTTTTTTTTTTTTTTTTTTTTTGGTGGCGCGATCGGGCCACCAAAATCTTGATTTCTGAAATCTTGATTTCATTTCCAATTTTCACTCAATTCATTCATATAAAAGTTTATTCAATTCCAGTTGACAAGCATGCAAATAATCAGCAGGCACTGTAACAGACACCATGTTGTACATCGATAAACGTCGAACATCGATAAACATCGGATACGTCGAAGAAAATTCGACGTACGCGTACCTCGAAATTCGCGTACCTCGAACCATTTTCTTCAGTCCCGACGAATTCGAGGTATCCGAGTTTGACTGTATACAGTCATACCAAGGACAGAGTTTCAGAATTTATGATAATTGGGATGAAGAATAAGAACATTTTCGAAATTTTATAACAAATTTCAATGAACAAGGATGATGACATGGCAGGGTCACCCTAAGAATGCATGAGTTGGGGCTCAAGGAAGCAGAACAAAAGAAGAAGATCACGACATGCATAGATTATACACAGGTGAACTCGCAAGCAAGCGGTATTGTAATGGAATTACACTGCTACATTTCTGAAATATATGAGCCTACTATGTCATCATCCTTGTTAAGTGTAATTTGTTTAAGGTTATTACAAGTTGTGTTCCCCTGCTTAAGAACCGCAATAAATTCCACAAATCTAGTACATGGAGATGTTGATTTATGTACTGCATGATGTGAAATTATGAAAATCGTCTGAAATGCTCCTTTAATGTACATCTTTTTTTTTTACACGCTAGTAGGCCTGTAGATCATTCCAATCATGTTGCAACTCTTAAAGAGAATAACATTGTATTCACAACGTATCTTCTCTTTTGGTCACATTTTCCTGGTATGCACGGCCAAATAGTGTCTGTGTCAAATTTTGCTATATCATGATATATTTATATGTATGTGTATTCTAGAATCATAGTAAATATTGTTAATAGTATGTTTGTATTATCAACATCATAATGAACATATGTACAATGACATATAGATTAATTTCATTTGTATATTGGTGCTGTCGTTGTTTTCATTCCAGTGTTCCACGTCCTACAAGCTTGGTTTCTTTTAGTGGGACACTCTTTTCCGTCGTTATGATTACTTACATTTTTTTGTTACCATGACAAAATGTGCATTGTTTCTTTTTTTTAAATAATATTTTATCATTCATGCATATACTTTATATTGTATTAAACGAACTGTTTTATTAGATGAATGAAAGTCAAATTGACAATTTGTACCGCTTTGAATCATTTTTTCTTTTTCTTCTTTGATGGAAATAAATGAACTATATTAAAATGAATCATCTACCACTAAACTGATCATCTACCACTAAAACGCCTATACAGTGAATTCGCTCGATTGTACACGATATAAAGACAGTGTGTATCCCTGCTGGAACGATCACAGTGTGTCCACTCGTAGTCTGCTATGTGGAAACGCTCCGAATTTAACAGTGTGATGCTGATTTAACAATAGAGTGTGGTTTTTCAAAGTGTATTCACATATTAATATTCTGTTTCACACTGTGAATGATGATTCATAATGTAATTAAAAGGTTCAAACGCTCAAATTTAGCAACGTGAAGAGATTTGACACTGTGTTCGCAATGTGCTCACACTGTGTTTCACAGTGTGTTTCACACAAGTCCTTGACTTTTCATCATGCATATTTGATAGTGTTTAATTGTGCTAAATTTTCTCTTTGATGTGAATTCTATTAATCTGTTTGCTTTATTTAATTCTATCTGTAAAATTTAACGTCAGTTTCCCATACTCAGTATTTGGCTGCAGTGTAATTCAGTTTGGAAATAAATCGCATTTCTAAGGATGACTAAAAAAGCTTTCGGTCATGGAGCAGCGCTGTGAAATATGGCTCCCGACCTTGTTATATACACACTCATGTCGTGCCTATTAATCTCATGCACATGCACACTTTCAAGCACGACTATAGGCCTACGTGTCTTATTATTTTTCACAGTTTTATCAAATAATCATGAATATAATATGTTTGTGTGTATATGATTATTATGTATTGTTTTCATCCGATAATGGCATTTCATATTTTGTTGTACATGCAAGTGTATGTCACTCCGCAATTCAGCCACTTGGCTGCCATGGCAGTATTGTGAATAAACCTGATTGAAATAAAATGAAATGAGAAAAAAAATGGAGCATACTGTCACGTGGTTATGGAAACGGTACGGATCTGTTAAAGATCACTGCATGCATTTCAGTTTTACAAACGAGGCGATCCACGCCCATTGCTGAACAGTATGACGTGTACCCTGTACCAATTTTATGGTATCCGGAACGCTCAGTGTCACCAGGACTCGACTCTGTTTTGTTGTTCGTTTATTATTTTCATTCTTTCTTTCTTCTATATTGTTTGGTTACCCGAAAAATATTTCCGTGAATAGACTCCGTGGGTTCGCCCGTCACGCTCCGGCAAGAAAGCTATGTAGACTTGCCACACTGTACGATTCGTGTAATGACAGTGCCCACAGTAAACGCACGTAACATACCTTGAACTGAGTATTGAGGCTTCAGTGCAGACATTGCCTATACAACGGAATAAACGGGCTCCTCAAATATAATGATATTTGTCTCTTCCGGATGAATTTTGCTTTTGACCTTTGATCTCGACTGATTGACCGTGATGTATTCGCTGGATTATATCCCATCTTTTGATGAATGCCATCTATCACGGGAACACAAAAGATGCATTGTAAATCAAAGTTGGAAAATATACATGCAACACGGATTATCCATGCACGCAGAGTCTATTCTCCTCAAAACATGAACGCATAATACAAATTGGTGTTAGTACACCGTACCATGCTTCCTTGTTCAATCAAAATTCGATTTAATATACATTATTATTGAAATGCGCTTCCTTTTTTAAGAATATGCTATCATTAATGTCAATAACCATGCTGTAGTGTTACATGAGATTGTCTTTTTTTTTTCTGCTCCTTGTAGTTTGTGTATAGTTATGTTGTTTTTAACAGTTTAACTCTTTAGGACAATGCACATATGTAATTGTATTTTGTTTCGAACTTTAGAAGAGGAATTAATGAAATGAAAGAAAGAAAGAAGAAAATGTATAGTCTACCATGAAGAAAGCGTTCAAGTATTGCCTCATTGATTTCTAACCCCATGAAGGAAGCTTGTAACCGGTGACATTTATCAAAGTTCTCTTGTTTGCTGCATATTAAAGCTTTACTCAGGATACATTACAAACTTCTCTTTTATATTTCTGTGTCATTCCACAGTTCTTCCAAGCATTGTCATTACGTAACTGCGACCATGGAGACGCAAGTCGTCAACATCTACGTACTCGAAAATGGCTCTGGAATTCGAATTGGTCACTTTATTGTATAGGTTAATGTTTCAGTAAGGTGAACGAATCAACTGCATAAAAAAAAAACGAGAGAAATAAATATAAGGTGACGAAAACGCTTACCTTGGAGCTCAGATTTGCCGATCTGTGAAGCAAGATATTGGGTTCTAACAGACGATCGTCGAAAATGGATATCGGGAGAACTGTCGAGTGGTCGGAAGAGACCTATACGGTCTCCGAACTTTTAGATTTTAATAAGATGCCTGTAGTGGCCATGGTGAAACAGGGACACTGCTCGCTGAGAGAAGAAGATTCACTCAGCCAAGGACAGGTGAGTTTCTCGTATATAAGGGCAATAAGCCAGTTCGTAATTAGCTCATGTACACATTTTGGTACAGATGACCTTTCTTAAGGGCTTTTTACACTTGTAAATTTTTGCTTAGCCCCGGACTATCGGTGGGGCTAAGGGGGGGCCTTAGCCCCACCGATAGTACGGGACTATCCTTAGCCCACTTTCTGTTTACACTCGTTTTTGCCAAAGTGGGCTAGCCCCACCGATAGTACGGTACTATCTGGCCCTGCAAAATAGCAGGGGTTAGCACCGCAATTGCGGTGCTAGCACCGCAATTGCGGTGCCAAGCAAGTGAGTGTAAACAGAACGAAAAAATAATCCTGGGCTAAGCGACGGAGACGAAGTGCGACCCTCACTGACCAATCAGAAACGAGGTAATCAAGTGCTGCCGGTGCGTGCGTGTACGTGTACAGTACACAGCGTAATTATGAATATTCATGTGGTTTGGAAAGTCCGGGGCTAAGAAAGACGAGTGTAAAAAGGTCAGTTTTCTCCTTAGCCCCGGACAAGAGATAGTACGGGACTAATTGGCGAGTGTAAAAAGCTGAAAAAATTGGTACGGGACTAACGATAGTCCTGGGTCAGAGAAAGTCCGGGGTTAAGAAACACAAGTGTAAAAAGCCCTAAAGTTGGTTAGGCACTTCACTTGTTTTTCAAAGCGGCATAATGCATAACAATTTATGGAATTCATGTTCAAACAAAGAATGAGTTGCGTTTGGAGCAGGTGATCAGAATACTCCATCAGTTGACAATTTAGCAGCCATCTATTTCATTGTTTTGTACTGAATGCAATAACAGCCTATTTCCTAAATATTTCCATTCTTGCGGTCAGGTGAATGTGCTGGCAAGCACCATTTAGATAAGAATCACATGAATAATCATCGCATCACAGATGCTTATCTCAGTGAATTTACAAACCAAAATGCCTGTTGGTACAAATGACCTATTTTCTGCTCATGCGCAAAGTGGAATTACGAACTGGTCTATTACCTCCCCCCCCCCCCCCTCCCAGAGGCAATTACCCCCTCCCTCGGCTAAATACTTGTTAGTGATAAGGTTAGAGTAAAGATTAGGGTTAGGTTTAGGGTTAGGATTAGGATTAGGGTTGGGGTCAGGGGTAGGGTTGGGGGTACTTTCCCATTGATGCCCTAGACCCGAGTATCTATGAACATTCATCTACATTCCAATCGATAAAATGAGATGCTATGGCTTATGAAAGCTTCTTTCTTTTCTCTTTTCATCTCTTAATTTTTTTTTTTTTGGGGGGGGGGGGGGCGTGGGGACATTTTCATAGAAACCATCATTCTTTTTTGGCTGTCCCATCTGAAAATATTTTTGTGGGTGTATTGTGTAAGTGGAAAAGGAAAGGAAAATTCCAGTCTGTTTGTTGAAAATATTACTGGTGAACAGCACTGAAAAAGAAATATGCATGTTTATCTGTTGGCAGATGAATAGATGTGCAGCCATGAGGAATAATGCAGTCGTATTGTCAACTGCGAGAATGCCTCGATCCTATCATCACATTGTCGAAGTTAAAGGAGAGAAAATGTCAAGTGTCACATGAAAAAAAAAAATGTGTGTGTGTGTGTAAGTGTGTTTTAAGTGCACTAACACACATGCGACTCTGCATCACAAAACTTCCAAACAGAGAGGTTTTTAGTTAGCTTTCCATAGTAGAGGAGGGGATTTAAAGCTTCAAAATAATAGATAACAAATCAGGTTTGGATTTCTTAAATTGGCGCGTTATATACAGGAATGCCACGTTTTAGAAATGGTGTTTTGACATGTTACGACCAAAATCACTCTGAGAATGATCGCACAAAAGAAACAATCAATTGATGTTCAGGCGGTTTATTAACAGTGATATTGTGGGTACAGACTGGTAATCGGCTTCGCATCGGTACAATAATGATCAATAAAACAATTATAAATCGGTATGGAATCACTTACATGCATTAGGTCCTACAGCTTAATCTTAAATCACAGTCCTTGAAGTGTCCAGATGCGATGTTCGATGAACAGATGAATGATCCTTGATGCACTGATGAATGATTCCTCCGACGTAAATCCAGAGGCACTGGTTACAATAATCCACGTTATAGATCCGGGATAAAATCCACGATATATGTCCACGGCGAAACGTGCAGAATCCAAACGTTATGACGACCACGTCCAGTTGATGCGTTGAATGATGATTCACTTAATAATGTCCAGCAAGGAATCCAGCCCGTCACAGCTTTGCCGTAATAATGTCCGTTGACACTAAAATATGGAGTCTATCTCCAATGTAGGCAAATTAATTCTCTGCAGGCAAAATGTCTCCCAGGCCTTATCTCCACAAACACAGTTTGTATATAGCAGGTCAGCAGGTAACACAGGACTGACTATAACAAGTCGCTTCAGAGCCAGAAGTGACGTAACTCTCAGAGCAGAGGTGTTGGGTACTCTGCCTACCTCAGAACTTCTCCGGCTTGTATACTATCCATTCACCCCTTTCTAGTACATTCTGTAATTTTCTCCAACCTGGGGCTACACACTTGACTATTCTAGCAAGTCCAAGTTCCAGGAATCCTGAGTGACTCACTGCCTAACTATGTGCATAACATCCTTATTGCCAAAATTGACTACCAATCACATTGGGCTACAGGGACAGTGCCTCACTCAGCCAAATATGTAAGCACTTCCTAGAATTTTCTGGAATGGGTTAACTCATTCTAGATTGAGTGAGCTATAATGTATTTTCCTGTCACATGCATGTACTGTAGTTACATTGTACACCACCTAGAAAATTCTCCACTGATCTGGTCAGCCTGTATGTACTATATCTATATCATATAGAATGTTCTCCATTAATCTGGTCCACCTGTGTACATACACATTAAAACAACCATTCATGCAGTACATATACATTTCTACTAGTGTGTACATTTGTGACAGACAATACAGATTTATTTAAATGCATTGATCGCCCTTCGTATACTACATGGAAAACAAACGGAAATTTTAAACTTCATGGCATCTGTTGTTAGTAGATTATCAGATTAAATGAATTGCTGCACTCATAAGCATTCTATTTGTGTCAAAGCTGCTGCTAACAGTTTTGAAATATAATTATGGATACATTTCATTCATACTTCCACAAACATCATGGTATATAGGAAACGGAGAAATCTAGCATTAGACAAATAAAATGGGTCAATGGCTAAAAGTATTACACCTATAATAAAACTTATGATTTTTTACATTCTAGTTTCAGTGCAAAAAGGGATAACTCCATCAGAAAAGAATATCGTAAATAAATATTGTTATGTACCGAGGCTTATGCTTCGAACTTTTAATTTAGAAAAAAATTCATGAGAAAACATCAAAATCACAACTCGGTTGAGTTAACAAAAAGGAAATAATATGAATATGTGAACAAACGGAGAAAACCAATCTATTCAACTCGCTATGCGTTGTACGAAGCACTGTTACACACAAATACGAAGATACACAGAAACAGACACTGACAAAGACAAAGACACACAGACGCACAAATATAATTATGACAATCTTACTTTGCCATTTACAGTTAACCAAATACGGAAATAAGCATAATTTTTTTAATGTATAGGCCCTACACACGTATATGAACAAAAATGCATATTGCTAATGTTTGCTCATATGCATACTGATATACATCTTCGTCGACATGGTCGAGAAGACCTGAACGTAACTTCGCAGAAGTTTCAAATTAAACGGATGCAACAACATTGTATAGTGATGAAAAATTTGCGAAATTGGATAATTGGAATCTAGAAGATCATAGGCAACATGTCGCACGACAAACTGCAAATTAATGTTACATGATCAGAAATTTCCTATCATTCATGTTTAACTAACGTGCCCCATTTTCGTTTATCTGGTCGTGGAGTCATGGGGTTTCATTTGAAATGAAGATGGCAGAGAAATCATTTTAATGATGAAGTTCATAATAACGATAACGATGGAAATGGTAAAAATGATAATACTGATCACAATAACTATACAATTATGCGTTAATGGTAAGTCTGATTTAATTTCATAACCATAGCTCCTTATGTCACGCCACAGATTATCAGGATTGCTCGCCTCCACACGCAGAAGCGCGTCATCGCCCGCGACGCCAAGGGTCGTGAGATCAGCATCCCGCTCGACTTCCCGCTGCAATTCGAGATCCTACCTGCCAAGTCTGGCTCCCTCAGAGGAACATGTAAGCAGCCTGTGAAGTGAATTTAAAAAAAAGGAGCATCAAATGGTGGTTATTGCTAACCAAAACTATGCAAGTGATTTATCAAACGCGGCATTGAAGTTTCTGTGTGTGCATGCATGTGATGGGAGAGATTGTTAGTGTACTTATTAGTACTTTTATAGACGTCTCCAAGTTGCCTGCGGCTTCAAGCATTCAGTGTATTTTTAAAGGTTGCGTAATACATATCATTTTGTGGCAGAAAACTGAGGCTAAAATAATGAAAATTATTGATACCAAAAGATGTATGTATATACATTTTGTATATATATTACATCAAAAATGTTCAGTCTGATGTTTGCAAGTTGTACCAAAGTTTCACGCATTCTTATCCTCATCGATACGCGTTACTTATTGAATGTCATCGTCTATATTATGTAATGTATATATCATAGTGATTTTAGCCAACTTTCAAATTAAAATCATAATGTTTGCTATAGAGCGGCGTTAGTCTTTAAAAAAGATGCGGAACATGCACGAATTCGTAAAATTGTGCTACTTGAAGAGCGATAGTATGAAATTGTTACATCTAAGTTCTTGAACAGCGTCTGTTTTCTAACGAAGAAAAAAAAAATCTGCTATGCTTCTATTCATCCAGATATAACTCATTTCGGATGTCTATTATAATGCATTTATATAAGTTCGTTCTTGACATCTGCATTTGATACTATTGCACCTTTTTTGCGGAAATGCATGAAACGTTAATTTTCCAAGTAATGTTAATTTGTCAGTATACACCAACAAAAAACAATGAAAGCTCTGAATCCGAAATCTGAAAGTATTCACACGCGCATTCATATGGAGTCTCCTCTTGATTGCATTAATCGAACCACTGCCTATACAAGTATTATGCAGTTCCTGATAGTGAATAAGGACCTTTTTTCCTTTAATTGTTAAACATTCAAAGCCTTTTTTGACGTATTGTTAAGATATTCAAAGATGGCCGTGTGTGCTGTAGTATGAATTTTATTTGGAGAAGGAAAAACACGGGTAACCATCGATATTCCTGGAATGATTATTTCCTGAATACCCATCAAAAGACATCTTTGTTTCTTTGTGTCTTTGACTCTTTCCACTGTGTGCAGTTCGAAAATTAAAGAGAATGCGATTGACGGATCTCGTACGCAATTACCAGCTGCCGCACAAAATTAGACTTCCCTCCAGCCTCCGCACCAATTCCATCGTTCTGAATCTCATTGGCATCGATCTGGTGTCAGGACCCATCGACTTAATACGCATGGATGAGGAAGTCTACCTGCAGGGGAACGCAGTCAACTTTGGTCAGTGAAGCGTATCGGCCACGTATGCTAATGATATCCCTGGTATCTCCTTTGTTCGTGTACCAAGGAACAGTTTTGAACAAAGCCATGACTGCGGTTTCTTTGTTTTTTGTCATCTGGAATATAGCAGAATGGGGAGGATCAAAAATCACACTAGGAAAAGAAAACAAATCATTTCTGTAATTCTTTTTTTTCTCTCTCTCTCTAACAAGATTCTCATCCAAATCAGAAAAACCTACACAAACGATTTGATTGATCTGTCGCCTTCTATCAACAAGTTACTGTCAAAGATTTCCATGATTATCCTATAAGCTGCTTTACATCAGAGTTATCATGGTCACCATTGCAAATAATACGTTAATTACACGCAATATTTTACGAACTAGGCCAATATGATTTTGTCACTCTACGTTACAATCGAAATTTGTCTTTTCATGTAGTGAAGTTGTTCACACAATTCCCATATGTCATAAATGTAACGAGAAAAATACAGCATCTCCCCAATTTTTGTGTAAGGTATTAGCGCGTCCATGTCCATAAATTGTCTTTGTTTTTATCTTTGTTTTCTTTTCTTCCCAGCTCCTTTACTCCCATGCAAGTCAACCATGTACCACTCAATTCTAAATACATCACATTCAGTATCTCGACTGCGAAACAGAAATGATTAAGAATTAATTCCGCGTTTTCCTTTATACACCAATAGGTATGAAATGCATGACTGAGATTTTGGTAAATGATTTTGAATTCTCTGCATGGATGAACTCATTTTCTTTCCTTTTCTTTTTATTGTCAACAGGTGAGCTAGATACAACCATTCTTAACATTCCCGATAACTCAGACCTTGAGGTTTCACTAGCCGTGGGGGCCAGGGCTGGCAAGGAGTCGCAGTTCAGGAAGCTGGAGAACAAGCTGGCGGACAAGGTAGCCAAAGACGTGCGATTCGGGACCGTGGTCGGAGCGCAGGGTGAGTCACGATGCGATCGCTCTGGTTTGGAAGCCGGATTGGTCTTTACCGAGGAGGGTACACTTTATAGCCGCGATCACACTAGCAATAGATCGCGAAGTTTACGATCGCGATCTTTAAGATCTCGATCTTTAAGATGTCGATTCTTTAAGATCTCGATCTTTTGCCGGTATGATCGCAAGCTCCCCATGGAACTTCTTTAGAAACTTCTCGCGAAACTTCCAAACTAGGAATACATGTATTTCCCCCACCCCGCCAAACTTCCCTTAGATCTTTTGCCAGTGTGACCAGGGCTTATAACGAGTTTACTGGCGTCACTGATAATGCTAGAATTTAGACGAGGCGCTTACTCTTCAAATTACGTTGTTGTTTAATCATGTCAATCATCCGGGTGCATCACATTTTCTTGATAAAGACGAGAAAGTGTTACAACCACCAATCGCATGACAAGCTTCATTATTTACTGTTGTAGTTTTTGATGAAAGATAATGTCGTTCCGACCTTACCTCAAACTGCTTACTGATATTTTTTTTTTTGAGTGTATCATTGTCATAACGATTTCCTATTTTGAATATAAACTATTTTTTTTTCTATAATGACAGGTATGATTTATTTCTCTCAAAGCACTCAATCTGTGTTCGATGTAATTACAGACAACAGAGGGATGTTGTGTGGAATCTTTACGTCTTTGCAAACAAATTCGAAATTGAATTAAAAAAAAAGACTGGGCGGATGAACTGGTCACAATATTTTACATGCCGTTATTTGTCTAGTGAGCGCTATGCATGGATCAGGTTTGAAATACCTCTCCCATGAAAGGCTACAAGCCCATTTTGCATGCCCACTTTTCACCAAAGTGCAGCTACAGTTCACGTTTTCGATTAGCACTTGTTGAATCTATTTATAAAGTAGTCCATGCGCCGGTATGCTTTTACTTACCTAGTTGAAGTGTGTTTGCGAGTTTCTCGTGCCTTATATAGACACTTTAAAAGAAGGAATCATTATTCTACTGTGTTCAAATTAACCTCCACATATTTTGACCATTTATGCCATACGATGTATTATTATAATGAGTAGCAATTTTAAACAGCAGTAAATTTTCAAATGAGGACTGCAAAAAAAAAAACAAAAGCAATAAGTGGGTTAGCTTTGAAATTGCTATGGTTCTGCAGGATTGGAAATAATGATGAAAAATTCATATCGCATAACTCAAGCACTTATGACATAAGTAGCTATGCCCAGATTTTTAACTAAATTTTCAGTGCTTGTCGAATAATTTCACCCGCGTTGCTGTACAACTCTAGTCTAGTAAATGCATTTGCAAATATGGAATTGTGGTTCTTTCATCCCGAAGGGTTAGGGCGTCAAGCATAACTTAAACATATGTTTAAAAAAAAAAACAACACTTCATCAAAATTGAATTTGCTTATCATTCTTTCATGACAAAGACACCATTCTTTATTTCCAAATTAGTTGCTGCTAATGAGAGTAACGAGCGATTTTCGTTTTATTCTGTCTCTGATAATACCAAGAAATCAAGCGAATATTACACATCGGCGCACAGACGACCCCGGCCCGCCCCCGTTTGCAGTCCACTATCGGTGGTGCCTCGTCCTACATCGAGCAATCCGCTGGCTACAACCACTCGCCCACCCAAAACGGTGACGCCGTTTCCGGTGGCATGTATCAGAAGCGGAACAGCCGGCCCAGTCTGGCTGCCATCGAGAAACGCCTGAACTCCGGCCCCTTTCCGCTGCCGAATGCCAACAGCAATGCCGAATTCCATTTCGACAATGCCGCCTTCGACAGGGCCGACCTCAGCGAATCGGACGAACTGGAGAGCGAGAGTGACAACAGTGACGCGCCCAAACAGGAGACGTGGACCAACATCAAACTGGATGGGGACGATGACGACAACGACCTGCCACCACCGAAAGAACTTTTCACTACCGTCTCGTCCTTCTCCTTCCATAACCCTAAAACATGGGGCTTCGGCAAGCGAGGGAAGTGAACAGTAGGGACGCATGATAATACTATACAAATTTACTAACTAAGTGGGTGCTAAGTTCCTTCACTATCAGAATTACGAACTGAGATATATATGCTACAAAGTCTGTGACAGCAAAAATGGCTGTTTTCGTATGTATTGCGTCAATTTGTTGAGAGAATCTTGGTAAGGTGCATTTATCATAGAAAATGGACTCCCTGAGAAGTGTGTTAAGGTGGGTAAGCATAATTACAGGAGAGTAGTTACTACAACTGACCCGCAGGTTGAAATAAGCTTCTTTTGTTGTCCAAAATATCTACAAGCATAGAATCAAAAAATGTAAAAGAAGAACAAGTGCATAGTAAAGAATATGCTTTTGTCACGGTACTTCATGTGAAACAAGTCATTACTTAAGTTGATGAAAATTGTTTTGTATCCAGCTTTGTTTTTGCATTGTGCACACCATCAATTAAGCTACAAAAGCCTAATAAAGGTATTAGATTATTATCTGGTATAATCATAACAGCTAAGGTATTATTGTTCCTTGCTTTAATACTCTTTGACGTTGATTATGTGGTCGTGTCTGATGCCATAATTTTTCAATACATAAACTTTCCCATTCTGAGTGCACATCGAAACAGTCTAGTGTGAGAGATCATTAATCTGGGAAAACATATTTTGTGAACTTACATCTTTATTAATTAATAATTAATTAGTTGAAAAATGAGCAAAGAAATGGGATTCCATTGGGATTTGAACCTGAGACCTCCGGATTGCCAGCCCGGAGCTCTATACCGACTGAGCTATAGAAAGCCCTAGTACAGTGTTCGTTTGTGAAGCGTTACCCAGGAAAGTGATTCACTTTGTGTAATCTCGTACCTATTAATTAAGATTATGTTGCTTTCACGAGATTTTTAAACTATTACACTTTGTAATCTTATCCTGTGTACATTGAATTTCATTTCCAACGGCTTGCCATGACAATGTGCCATGCATCACCAAAACACCCGGAAACACGGTTTATCGCTGCTAAACTGGATGGTGCGTCTTAATTCATAGTAACTATAGTATAAGTTAAAAGTTCTTGAGGGCTAAATTATGCAGCAAATTACTTGCCAGTCGTTGCTGTTTTATATCATCAACTCAAGCTTGTGAACATACAATTGTATAGTGCAGTGATTTTTTTTTAAAGTTCTACGTTCAAACCTTTCTCTGTAATCTGTTTATATATTTTCATATATTTGAATTCCATATCGTCACATGATTACAAAAGAATTTGTTTTAACATTTCATGTCTTTTGCGATATTTGCCTATATAAATAAATTTATTACAAAAAAAAAATAATACTACTAAAATGTTTTCGCAATTCATTTCGTTTATTTCACACGAATTACTCTCGTTCTCATTTATCAGTTTTAAAACTTGCCCCTATCTATTACACTTGCGGTTAACCTAAATGGGTTTTCAGGCAACATTGTATAACATCATTGGTAAACGAAATTCATGCCAACATTCTGATGCCATTCACGAAAGTGTGATCAATAATCGCAGTTTTCTTCTGTTCTACAGCAATAGATATATTTTTGTTTTGTTTTGTTTCTGTGTTTGTTTGTTTTTTAGTTTTTCAGTGAGTTGTCACTGTTGCAGAGTAATCTTTGACACTTTAAGGTTTGGGGGGAATAACAAGTTTTGTTTGAAAAAGAATGTCTACTATGCAACTCATTTGTTTTCTTATGTTTTGTTTTATTTGTGTTATATAGCAAGGTGTGGGCAATTTATTCATGTGGGCTTGTGTCGCAATATCACCAAGATTCTATTGTAACAAGGTCTTGGTATAAATCATGTAATTACCAGCATTGAAAAAAATGTCATACTAACTGTCAGCTGGTTATCTATTATTGACATCTGATTAAATGTCTGCTGTGGTAATTACGTTGCGAACTCCATAATGAAAGCGGAATTATATGAAATGGGAGACTGGTGATTGATGATACTATAACAGTGTCACTTTGATAAACACTTAGGCATATTTAATAGATATGATTGTGCGAATATCTATGAAGTATTCGAAGACTATTTATTAGGAACATGTTACAATACTCCAAGGTTAATTTGTTGTGATACTCAGCATTATATATTCATGATATTATATATTGTATACACCTGTAGTAGCAGCCACGAGAATTGTAGTGCACTGTCCCCTTCTTGACAAGCAGCGTCAGGCTAAATTGGATTACCTTGATGATGGAGAGTTGACTGTTGTTTTATTTTGTCATTTTGTAGTAATGTGGATTATACTCTTTATCGGTTATGAGGAAATTTTTGAATAATTATATTATTTGTTATTCTTGGTTTTAGGAACCACTGTATAACACAGTGTTTCCACCACCGGGTTGTCTAATATAAGAGAATATTTTTAATGGTCAAGCCTTTGAAACCGTATATCATGAAACATGGCTGATTATTGTAATTGAATACTCTCACATACTATACATGTAAAGATATATCGATGATTCACATGAATAATCATAGTTTGTATGTGTATACTGAAATACAATGTGCATTGAATGAAGTACGTGCGTATTATATAAAAATGACGAAACAAAGAGCAATTGTCTTGGTTGTCTGTTATTTTCTAGTCTCTGCATTTTTCCATTGAAAACAAGAGTCAAGATATATGCTTTTTTATATCAGTTTATTTTCATATTTCTAAAGAAAATGGCATACACAAAATGTAATCATACAAGACTAAAATTACAAAATATAAAATAGGCGAAACTTCTCCTGAATATGCAACTGCCTCAATATGGAAAAAAAAAAAAAACACACACGCAAGTCTGTTTATAGTAGTATATCGGACTATGTATGATTATTTTAAGTACGAGAATTGTAATTGCGCCTATACACGAAAAAGCAAGCTTATTCGGTCGTATAGGTCCTAGAATATAATCAGGTGTAGCGAAATCTGGATCGCAGATATCTGTACCATATACTAGTAATTGAAGAGAAAATGATAAAACACGAACAAACAAATTAACTAATTAATAATTAATGCTACACAAAGAAACCACGTGGTGCAACATTATCAGTAATGCATTACTGACAAGTAAAGACGATGACGGAATCTGATTTTTCCCCTCGACATGGAAAGCAATTATTTTACCTGGAGTGTACAGATGCAATACATTTTATAATCTTGAATCTAGTTTCAAGCAGCAATTGTTTCTATACGTTTTGCATGTCTTACGCTATAACCCAGAAATTCTTCGTTAAAAAGAATGCAAATTCAGACTCAGTGTTTAGTTACAGTGAAAATGAAGTCGAGTTAAAAATTCTTTAAGTGAAAGTGCATCATGAGACAGTTTATCTGTCTTTATACTTAATAATACACATGATACATAATCTATATTTATATTTACACACAGACACACACGCACACACACACATACATCTATATAATGATATATACAATGTATGTATATATATATATATATATATATATATATATATGTGTGTGTGTGTGTGTGAGTGTGTGTGTGTGTGTGTGTGTAATAATATATATCATGCATAATCACGTACATATTTGTGTTAATTCACGCAGAGAAGTGGGAAAATGAAAATGAGGGAAAATATAGAAATATATTTATGGTACAGATGAGTAATAAAACTTTACGTTTACTGGTGAGGAACCACCAATTTGTATAATGCACTATATTTGCACAAATATCATTTCCTTTTCTTGCTCCAAAGTTGACGGAGTATGGAATGCTGGTAAACAAAAGTCACAATGGCATAATCCGCTCTTTTTCCACCAGAAAAAATTGGGAGAACTTCTAATACATTTGTATGCACGAAACTGGGTAGATCTCTATTGGCGACGCACCCGAGTTTATAACCTTCATCAGGGGCGAGCGCGATGCTTCGTCTACTGCAATCAATAGTTTCCCACGCTTTTTCTGTCTCTTTCTCTCTCTCTCTCTCTCTCTCTCTCTCTCTCTCTCTCAATCTATCTTTCTTCGTGAGCGCTCAAGCTGAAATAACATTGATGACTTTGGTTTGGATTTCGAAAGGCAAAGTGCATTGGCGATGGCAAAATACATTCAAAGTCTCTTGACCAAAGTCAGTAAGCCATAGATAGTTATTTAATACTCGTATATGATTTCTTCTTTCTTTCCTATACTCCTACACTTCTGCATCCCGTCATCTACATCCTCTCCTTTTCATTATCCTCTTCTATCTGCATAATTTTAGCCATCATTTATATGCATTGCTAATGCAGTTCCCAGCCAACGAGACGTCAATACAACATTAACATAATTATTCAAATGAACGTGTCGTGGCATAATTATACGTCTAATACAAAGTTGTGCGATTTGCTTCGATATATCCATGATATCACGAACGAGTGTCACATAAATCATCATTCCAAAACTGTACAAGACCTGCTATATCCAACGCATCACTACGTTTTTTTTTAAGAATCGGTTGTGCATTTACAACTTCTATAGACACGCATTCAACTTCTGCGTGTCTATTTTCTTGTCCATATTTATGCATAAAGCTCTTGCCTGTCGCTTACGCCAACATTTATAATTCAGTAATCAGGACTCATTTGATTTCATTTCCTTTCTTTCTGACTTTGTTTATTGACAGACAAACAGGCAAACAAACAAACAAATTAACAAAACAAAGACAAATCACTAATATCATTCTCCATTTTAGCATGTGGTGATGATTGCAAAATATTCGAGCTGATGAAAATTTCAATAATTGCAATTGTAAGAAAAGTTCTAATTTATAAGTGGAAAATTGAGCAAAGAAAATGGGATTCTACTTGTTGAAGTATAGTGATTTCATCACACGTATTATTATGCTTAACTAAACTTGATTCAGGTATATACAAAGGCACACTTTTACTGATTTACTGCATTAGAATGAAAACAAAAATATAGTGGAAACATTTTTTTTAATGGATTTGTGAGAGCTCCCTACTTTGGCCAAACTTCGTCGTATCAACGTGCTCTGTGTGATTTTTAACATTCGTTCAAATCAGGTAAACTGATTTTGAGTAAAGCAATCTATCCGTGGTCTACACCCCATTCTTCTGGAGCCAGTTGTAGCGAATGAACCAATGTAGCGTCAGTATTTTCTACTCTATGGTATCTATAAGAGCCGGGGGAGCACCCATACAGCATAAGTCAAGGTCGCCGCTGTTTTGACAACTAGAAACGAGAGCACGTTCATGGCGGTTTGTACAGGAGAAAACTTAATGGAGTTCTCGTACATAACACGGCGCCACACAGATTCACGCCATAGCTAGTTGGGACTTCTGGCATACACCTGTACACTATAGGTGCGCCCGTTGACGTCTGCCGAACTTGCTGGCATGCTCGTTCATACGCATCTTGTGCCTCAAGCAAGGAAGAAGAGAGGGACAAGAAAAAAAAAATGGTGCGCACCCTTCTGTGCCTTTTCATTCAATCGCTGATTAACATGACAATCAGTTTGACGATAGCTGCTGAAAAGAATCTTCCACCTCCATACTGTTTTTTCCTGCCGGGGTTGCGGGCTAGATAATGGGGAGAGACGGAATGTGGAGTGAAAGAAAAAAAGAGGAAAAGAAAAGAACGAGATTCGATCCAGTTGAGCGGACACGTTGGTCTAAACGGGTCTCGAAAAAAAAGAAGAAAGAATAGAAAGCAGTGCGTATCAGACAAATAAAAAGGCGAGGACACGTACATAGCACGTCCGTGCACTAGTCCAATGGGTAGGTTAACTTTGTAGCTGTTGTGTCTCACGGGTTAAGATTTGGGGCCGCATTTTTGGGGTCCTAAAAAGCGTAGAACGGTACAGCGATGATACTCGACGAACTGGTAGCAACTGTCATGACCGCGTAGCTTCCTCCAGCCAGGATTTGTGTACAGAGATTTTGTCAACTCACCAGCAAGCTTCTGTAACGTGTTGTAAGGTACAAGGGCAAGTGTGGGGCGTCTCACGAAGAATGGAGATACTTTGGATATCGTGTCTTCGGTAGCACCCCCCCCCCCCCCACTTGTCATTTCATACTAAGGAAGGTAAGTACGTTACACAATCACAGTAATGTAAAATGAAGTACGTCCACTTTTCTGTATTTGACTGGCATTGGCCTGCAATACGTTTCTTTCTACATGACGTGTAAAGGGGTGATTAAGGAAACGTTGCAGTAAACTTTATAGCCCTTGAACCTGTACAATGTGCGTGATAAATGCTGGTTGCTGTTACATTGCGTGTGATTGATCAAATAATATAGTGTATTCGGATAATGATCCTTATATCCATTTCTACGTACAATTTGTACATGGTGCGTATTATATAATTATATATACATATATGTATATATATATATATATATATACACATTTACATGTATATTCAGATATGTACTTATGTACATTTGTGTGTGTATACATACTGTACACTGTACAATGTACTTGTATATTGTATGTGTGCATAGTGTGTTTGTGTGTATCATGCACAAAGTTGAGAACTGTGATGTAAGATATCTACCTGTACTTGTACATGTAAAATTGGTGTATATCATTATCATTCAAGTGCAAACTTTGTGGTTGTGCGTTATGTGTATAGATACATGTACTCTGTGTAGTAAAGATTTGAATTGGATTGAATTTATTTGTTCAGCATTAAAAAAAAAATAAGATAATAATAAAAAAGCACGACAAAGCACAGAGTGAAGATAGATATACAGTATGAAATACATATCATCATGCATACATGTATGATACGCTGAAGGGAAGCAGATAATGAAAACTGAAAGTTTCCTTAAAATCAGGCCGACCCAGCCAGGCAGTCAAAAATGCATTAGCGGTAATCATTTTCATATTTTTTTTAAACAAAGGATGAACAAAATGCAGATGGAAGAACAGAACAAAAAAAAAAGAACATACACTTTGTACATGTACAGCAATGATACACAAGCACTACATTTACATTACATGGGACAGTACACAAACATTAATTATAGTCATTAGATGAAATAATGCCAGTCATGTACATGTACAAGCATGTCGAGAAGTTATGAATGATAATTTTGCACAAAATTCTCCTTAAGTTTACATTTGAATACATTGGAAAAAACAGCTTTACGAATATCATCTGGTATTGAATTCCATATGAGCGGGCATGTAAAAATTCTCAGCATTTCTGGTACGGTAGGGATGAATATGGCAATTCAAAGTGAAGCAATGCAGCACAGAATTGGGGGAAAGCTTTCTGTGCCACAAAAACATGAGATTACATGTACAAGTGTACCTACAATGTAATATATACTTATATCTGTAATATAGCGTTAAAATCTTTTGGGTATAAAAAAGAATGGTGAAGTGTGACCTAAATAAGTTGAATGATTACTTGCTCTCATTGAACATTTTTGTAGTTTTAAAAGTCTGTCTAGATACAAATGTATATAAAGCGCATCCCCAAACGGAAAGACCATGTTCTTAAAAACGCGAAATAATTGCACTGTACATAATGTACATGTACATCATTTTAAGAACAACTGTGGGTAAAGATTTAAGTCGAAAAGTATCCCAATATTTTTTGAAATCTTATTGCATACACTGTATGACATTTAACGCGTTGTTACCTACCTACATTTTGTACCTTCCTACCACTGTACCTACTTATTGATGCTAATTGATGACTCTGAACGCAGGCTTCAAGCCTCTATTATCAGATCAGATGTTCGTTTTACATCGGGATTAGAGTATAATATTGTAATATGAATGATTATACCTTATTTCACAGTAATGTGAAGGCAAAATTGTGGTGATAATGACAATGACAGTGATAGCGAAATATGACTAAAACAACACCTGTACATGTTGCATAACTGTACATGTACAATATAATAATCCCCTTCATTGTCAAGGCAAGTGATGAAAAAGTACAATTTGTACATTATACATTGTATAGGTGAACAAAATTTGTCTCTTTACTTTATCAGTTAGGCAAAGAAAATGATCTCAGACCTTGAAATCTTAACTTTATGATTTTCTTTTTTTTTCAGAAGCTGGTCTGAAAGCATGTACTTTATCCGATCTTAAAAAAACCATACAATATCTTAGAGCAAGGGGATTTGTCATTTGCCAGCACACCAAAGTATTTAATATTAGTCTAATAATAATAATAATAAGGTCTTATTTACCCAGGGTAGCCTTTTCAGTGTTGCCACTGTTCTACCAGAGGGCCCTGCTATTATTATTATTACCGTAGCATTGCCAGGTACCCATTTATACACCTGGGTCGAGAGTCTTGAAGTGCACGTAACGAATGTACAGTCACTCCACATTTGTATTTTATCTAAACTCACAAACAGTGTATATCTGGACGTATCGGGATATACTCTGTGTAATGTTAATAAGCGTCGCATTGTCTGCATTACCACTGAAGTTCATAAACGTCAAATCCGCCATTGTGAGAAAACGTACAATGTATATATACCAAAATTTGTTACTGTAGCGTGTCGGCGGCCATCACATCAAATCTGCAATACAATGAGGCATTCAGAACTCAATAAAAAGGTAACACCCGAAAGTAATTAAGGTTATAGTTTTCGTTTTGATTGACAATCTGTTTGAACTTCCTACTCTATCTAAGGATTATGTGCATTAGCAAAAGCTGTAAGAACATACATATGTACATATGAACTGGTGTGGCTGATAAATAGACAGTAGATTTGTTTATCTTAGGAAAGACGAAGTCACATGTGTCTAATAAAGGAACGAATTAAGTGGAATAAAGACGAGAAATTAACTCACATTGACAAGTACGCAAATATCGCTCTCGTATGAGCTATTACAGAGACCGTTGGGATTACATCTTAATAGCTGGTGCTCTTACCAGGAGCCATTTTCGAGATACACATAGTAGATGGGTTTCTGGAGTAGCTAATGAGTTGCCTTTGGAATCAATCAACAAAGACCAATCATTGCTGTTCTCTACTGTACACTCAGATATCAATGAGTTGCCACTCCACAATCAAGTTGGCAGTGAAAAAAAGAAGAAAAAAAAAAGGTAAATTAAAACAAGAAAAATGGTAGATGTTTCATCAAAATGTGGAATGAAACGTATATTCTGCAAAATATGAAAATTTGAAAACGTACAAGTACAAATGTGTGTACATGTACATTTGCATATGAAGAGTTTGTTTGCAAAAACCGATAAGTCCATTTTTGAAGATTTTGAAGTACGGTCTCTGTCATAAAGTAAAATATAATACACTGTACCTTTTAAATGATATATTGGTCACTACTAAATAATACAGGTACATTTTTGAAGTTATGGTCAAAAGAAGCAAAAAAATTCTTATTATTCTCTTTATTTTTCTTGACCTTTAATCGCAAATATCTCCATTTGGCAAATATGGACTTACAATGTATCGGTTTTTGCAAACAAACTCTTCATATACCTACAAATTGTACGAGGCAGCAATTCGAGGATGACATTATGCAAATTAATTGAAATAATCATGTACTATCATCCAACAAGACTTTCACTATCTTGCACAAAATCATCACGAAATATATTTTTCCTTGAACGATACTCAAGCAGAATATTGATGTTATATTACATCAAGACGATGTTGTTAGGATAACGTATGTAGAGGCAGTTTCAGCCGTATCAAAACACGTACAATTGTATACGCACTCGCGCGCACACATACTCACACACACACACAACACACACACACAGATTTATATGATGATTTGTGTACAAACCAATGGGAAAGTGTAAGCAAGTAAGTATAAATTATGCATAACATGAACACCACCTCTATCACGTTGTTGATTATTACAATATACCACGTATAATCATATCCACGTCTGATTCTGATAAAGATTAACATCCTCCCTATCTGTAATTGTCATTTTATCTATTAAATACGTACAAGTACATGTAACATGGCGTGACATTACACCATACGGTGTACATGAACACCGAGACAAGATAAATGGTATTGTTACGTGTAAACCTACATGTATACCCTGTATATGTGACTAACATTGTTCCATCACAAACAGACAGACCAAGAATCTGTTTGTCTCTACATTGAACATCTATACCCCAAACTACACATTTTGTAACTGTACTACGATACAGGAAAGGAGGTTCATATACACTGTACCAAGGAGCTAAGGGACTTTTAGACCCCTCCCCGCCACACATCCCAGGGACCCCGTTTACAGTGCGGGGTTGGGCCGAGCCCAACCTCAATTGCGAGGCCGAGGCCCGCAATTTTGTCAGTTTACACTGCCGGACTCGGCCGCGCTTTTGATTCAAACCTTTCAATATTTAGTGGCGCTCTGCTTGTAAAGGCCCGGTCCCACTGCACTTACGGATGCAAAGAGGATGTAAAGCGTACAAAAAATCTTGCCATCCGTTGGAAAACGCTACGAATCCGCTGTGTACCCATCGCATACGTGTTTCATCCGCTCTATCCATCGAGCATCCGTCCACTGTGATTTCATCCGCGCAAAAAGTTTTAAGCTGCTTAAAACTTTTAGAACGGATGAACTCTCCGGTGTGTACGATGTAAATCCGCGACATACGAGCAGCAAACGTTGTATGTCCGTGCGGCATCCCTTAAACGTCCGCTGCATCCTCTCTGCATCCTCTGGGCATCCTCGCAACTCACATCCGCTGCAGCTAAAAACGGAAAGAGGGAGGAAAGATATGGTACATGGAACGTCTTTACCTCGTTAATAGCACGTTAATAGAAAGGATGTAAGCGTATGCATCTCGTATATAAAGCATTTCGAAAGCATCCCCTCTGCATCCGCTTTTTCTGCTATGCGTCCGTTTCGCAATTATCTCCGGTAACCCCTTCGGAGCTGTCATCCCCTTCCATCCGCTTTCATCCGCTAGGCTTCCGATCAACATCCGTTTAACATCCCCGCTACATACTACCCACGTCCGTTCTATTTCCGTTCTGTTACCGCCAATTTTCGCCAAGTTTGTCAATTTCTGGAGCGGATGAAAGCGGATGAAGCCATCCTCGAAATTTTGCTCGTCCGCTGTGTCCTTTCTGCATACGCTTTGTGTCCGTCGGCCAGTGGGACCGGGCCTTAAACAAACGCAATTTGGTATTGTCTGGTTTTCAGACCCTTTGCCATATGAATTCCGTGGCGACGAAGTCGCCGTTCGGGCAAAGGCCTTTGCCGAAGGAAAAATCCTTTGCAGGACAAAACCACCTTAAATTATACTAGTTTCCGACGTTGAGGGGGTTAATATCCTGAATAGCGAAATAGTACGGGCAGAGGGTTTGGAAGCCAGACTAAAATTGGCCGCGCATTTGGCCCAGTTTGCGTTTACACTGAGAAAAGGCCGGGCTCGGCCGCGGCTCGGCCGCGGCCGAGACCACCTCCAGAGCGAGGCCAAATGCGAGGCCAATTTTGGCCCCGCATTTGGCCTTTTGCGCGTTTACACTGAAGCGGGGCTGGGCCGAGCCGCGGCCGAGCCTCGCACTGTAAACGGGGTCTTATTAGAATGTCTGTTCCGTTGTATTCACAATTAGAGCACCGGTACATTGCCTGCATACTATGTCCTGAATACAAAACCATGCACATATGATACATCATATCATTTAAAATCTTGACATCATCAAGCAATATACATTGTCACACTACTAGGATAACATCCCCCACGTCTCCCCCTTTCAACTTCGTTTTGCAGCATAATCTATTATATCTGATGTTTATATAGGAGTTATATACAAAAGATATTCCTGGCCTTGCAACAATAGGTGAATGCAATCCATGTGGCAATGTTTGACACAAAAGAGGTACATGCATGTGTACCACGCCTGCACAGCAGGTGTACTGTAGGCCTACAACTTTGTACTTGCTTACGAATGACGTAATGGTCGTCCACTGGATTAAAGCAGAAATCACTCGTGACTCGCTTTAAACTGCATGGTGGATTTATTGATTCGCCTGTGGCTCTGTTCAGCTATCCACTTACCCTCATGAATGGCGCGCTGAAATGAGATTTCTTAGATGATGGGCATCTTACGACACGTTCTGAAACGTCAGGGTTGGTATCAGAGGATAAATGTTACCAAATTGTTATCCCGACAATGGGCCTCTCTTCTGCTCGACTTCTGTCAACTACAGTTGTGTATATTATTATGTGATATTTTTCTTTGCACACATTAACAAAGTGGGGGGTCAAAGATTGAACCTCCAATGATCGCGAGGCGATCTAAAACTTTTGTAAAAGATTGCAAGACAGGAACGACTTCCATAAAAATTGAAATGTACATTTTACATTATATACAATAATCCATCGTTTGTTGACTGTACAATGTAGTTAACACCTGCAGTATGTTCAAGTCCTTAGGACTAGCAGAAGTTCTTCACCCTAGTCAGCTCTTGAAGCGTAGTTATTGGAAACATTAGTTTCTTTGTTCAATAGTTCCTTTGGTTATTCTGTCGAATATGACTTGCTCAAGCTATACCTGCCAGTTTACCAACGTATTTAGATTTAGAATAAAATTTGCATTCATTTTCCAAGACAGCCTCTTCATAAGAGGTTCATCCACTTGTAAAATAATACTCGATGCATTTCAATACCTGGATCCAATTTGCAAGCTTTCTCATAAGCAAACCTTTATAACAAACAAAAAATAAGAAGAAACCTGTTTACATTAAGAATAAGGAAAAATTTAGGCCGGTATACCTCAGGCGGAAGAATACCAAAAGAATTAAAACAAATGCTACATATATATTACAAAGTACACTGTAAGTCTGTAGTTGAGGTCTACAATTAACGACTGCTTGAGAATTTTGTTTTTCTGGAAAAAAAAAAGCAAAACAAAATAATGACCTTCATATATACCTGGAATAATTGCAACGGACATACAATTTTACTTATAACTTGTGAAACAGATAATCGGACTGTGAAAATCAGTATAAACCGTTATTGCTGGCTCATGCCTCTCATGGTAGTGGGGGGGGGGGGGTATTCATGACAGTTGAACGCATCTTGAAGCGCATCTAAAGACGTACCACAGTTGATAGTGATAGTGATATACCCCATAAAAATGATTTTATGGACACTTTCCTTGGACCATGGACCTAAAAATGTGTACTACACATACACAGACAGTGATCGCCCGTTAATTAATTCATGCACCTAGCTGTTTCTATCAAAAGCGTCACAAAAAAAAGAAGATTTATTTTAAACGCGCTTTTTCATTTGCAAAATGAACGTATTGTACTTTAAAAAAAGACAGCAACTATTTTAAAAGATTCATAGTGATTTATAATCCATTTTGTCTATTTTCGCATTTTGATTCAGAGTAATCATGGACAGTAACGGTAAACATAGGCCTACAATATTAGCTTACCATTAAGCAACGATATTCCACACGTGTGTCCACAAGTATCTACAAATGTAGCAATGTATTTTTGTGATGCAAAATTGGTCATGTTTTGAGAAAATATGCATGCTCCCCATCATTGGTATTTATTCAAAGGCAGTTGAGTCTGAAAGGTACCTCGGCCAAATTACATGTAATGAGGGAAATGGTTCTTTTGTCAGTGACCATGCACGATTACACAATCATCATTGTCCAAACATCGGAATGTACATGTAGAATGTATTCATGAAGATGCACAAACACATTGTAACAGGTGACGGTGGTAATGATGGGATCAAAGAAAGATCTCCGTTCATGATCCATATGTGTAGTAGGTCCGTGATTACAGGAACATACTGTCGGGGATACTTTGTTCATATACTGAATTTAATTAAACTTCAAATGAAATGAAATATTAAAAAAAAAAAGTTAATTTAAACTGTACCCTCCTGAAACGTTGATCTAATTGTTACCATCCGAATGATTCAGGCAAACGAAATTGGTATGATATAATCGTTAAAAAAAAAGAGTTCTTTATAGATTGATATGTCAGATACACTGTAAGAGTCGAGCATGCTAAGTCCTACCAGTTCCGATTTTTATTTCCTAAATTTTTGAGCAATTTCTATTCGCTCATCTTCATGTCTTTACCGTAATGTATCGCTAATGTTTCATAAGCAGGGATGGCAATAGATACTGTACAGTAGTAACCATCGTGAAGACATTATCTTCCTTAGAGAGTGGTTGGTCATTTACATACAATAATTATATGCAACGAGACATTACTCAATTGTTTTCCTATACCTGTGAGGCAGACCCAGTTTGGCACATTACACTTCAATATATATTTTTTAGTGGCGGCATCAAGGGTGGGCTCCAAGGGAAAATGATTGTTGTAAGTTCGTGTCATGAACCTCCTTGGATTAGTTGTAATACCTGTCCTCCTTGTTGTGCAGTCTCCTTTATACGTTGACCACACCCCTCGATCTCTGCAGGGCAGCTATGGGTAATTGCTCTGAATTCCAAAACCTCTTATTAAAGTAGAAAAATCAGAGAAGCCGTGAATCCGCGTGAAATAATACAAAATGTATGTAAATTGGAAGAGTTGAGAAAGCGAGAGCTACTCATTCTAATATCACACAAGGAGTTGTCAATTTGTTTTACTCTTTATACACTTTAATGATTCATAACTTTCTTATGTGTTAACACACACCAATTACTTTGTAGGCCTAATTTTGGCATCAGCAATGTAAGAAAGTATGAAACAAGCTTGGAAAAGCAATGGATTATATACGTCTACCTATCGTTTTTGTCGAACTATATGCGTTCAGTCGATACCAGTTTAAATGAAATTAAGATAAAGATACAATGTAACAGACAAACAATGTGCATGGAAAACTTGAGAGACAGGAAAACGAATGTATAATATGTATACAATGTATAATGTACATAAAAATGTATCAAATACTTAGGTTTATAACATGATATGTATAATTTATAGAGAGGAGCCAGGCCCTTCAGAAGAAAATAGTCAATTACGGCGTACATTGTTCATACATGTACATCAGGCATTCAATCGGCCTTTCCTACAAGACATGGACGAAGGGAGGAAGAAGGATACGGAAAATGTGCTAGACAAGGCATGCAATCGATAGCCCAAATCCAGGTCCTGTAACCGAAAGATCGATATTGAAGGCCACTTGTATGTCTCGTTGTCTGCTTGTAAACAACAATCTGAGCATTTGTAACGTATCTTACAGGTCATCTTGTATACTAGCCATGTGCATGCAGGTGCTTAAAGGGATCGTATAGTTTTGATTGAGACCTAATTTCAGGTTTCTAACATTTTTTTGGTGAGATAATGAGAAACCTCTTATGAAATATGAAAGAGCATGTACTAATTATAATTCCATGAGAAATTCAACGTTTATTTGATGAAAATTGGTTTTGAAATGGCCGAGCGATTCTAATAAGTGTGGGACCAACACTTTATATGATCGCTTTGTTTTACTTTGTTTTTTGGATGTTTCAGTCATTCCAAATCCGATTTTCATCAAATAAACTTTGAATCCCTCTAAAAATGGTATGCTCTGTACTATATCATAAGTGTTTTCTTGGTATCTCACAAAAAGTTAAAAGCCCAATTTTCATCTCCACCAATACTATACCATCCCTTTAACAGGAATAGATACCAAACACATACAGACTGTACACGCACACATGGCACAGAAGAGAAACAAGTCTTCGTCATTTTCAATCTTCAAAATGTGGAAAAACGATGCAGTGGCATTACCTGAATACTCGTCCATTAAATGCTTATTTTATTAATGCTGAAAAGAAGAAAGTAGACAATGTTCCTCACAGACTGATTCATTACAAAATCAAGACTTGGGAAATAAATGAACTACAAAAAAAAAAAAAAAAAAATCATCGCCCTGTAACAAAAATGTCCTTAGTTGATCTAAGGTGTTAAATAATACATGGCAAGTGTCACGTAGCTTTGCAATTAAGACTTACAGTGCCTGTACCAAGACAAGAGCCACATGCAATATCATACCCGATAGGCTTGTGCCATATTTGTATAATTTCAATCATGCATTGTGCATAGACGTTGTGATTCTTGACTTGATTGTTACGAAAACATTATCAAAGAATATAAGCATATACGCCACAACCAAGTGTCGCATGGTCATTAGTGTTGAAACATGTTCAGTCAGCTGTATACAATGTAGTTGAAATTGTCACTGCGAATCGCTACAAAACTTTTGAACTGATGCCCCCCCCCCCCCCCGTGAAAGGAGCGAGATAAACTTGTTTCTATTTGGTATATTCAGTGCAATGTATTACCATAGCTATGTTGTTGTGTTTGTGTCTGTGTTTTTTTTTTTTTTTTTAGGGGGCGGGGGTGTTATTGCTGTTGTTGTTGGTTTGTTTGTTAGTTGTTCTTGGGGTTTTTTTTTATGTACACTCATGTACTCATTAATGCTTGCGACCGGTCTTATGCCTCCACTATTGAAGATCAGATTGTGGTGCCATGTCAAAATCATTGCATGCGGTTAGAAGACGACTGTACGTATGTCCAGTGACCTTCTCCACTATAATACGGCAAAGACGCTTGGATTCATACAACGCATCGATCGAACGATCACAGAGTCGATTGTATTCAGTGCGATATTGATCAATATTATTGATCAATATCATTTAAAATGGTACTGACTCACCTGCTTGTACTCCTCTCGGGTCTTCAAAAGAACAATACGAGCCGGTATGTTTGCCACTTCCACCTGCAGAATGTAGTCCAACTTCTGTTGATAGGGAATGTTTTCTCACTTTCAAAGTAAGAATTCAACAACATTCAGTACAGAGTAGTGCGACTATAACACACCTTGTAATACAATGTAGCACTGTACTGCTGCATGTTCTTCTTTCGTCTTTTCGTATGCAAGTGACTAAGATATTCAGTTTAACCAATGTAACGTAATTTTATATTTTTGGTATCCGTTATCACTCTTTTGTTGCATCAAAGTCATTGCATGCGTATACTTTCATCATTGCATTTAATTAAAAAGAATGCAACCTGAAGTCGCCGTAAAACGATGTACATGTATAAACCGTAGGCCCTATGATTATGCCATGAATTTAATCAGTTTATAGTCGTATTGGAAGTCTGTCTTGTTCCATCTAACAGCGATCTCGAATGGGAATTCATTTTCTTATTACCAAACATGTTTTATCCTTGGCTGGTCTTTATCAATAGACTGGCGTGTGACAGCACTTTTGTTTCACAATCCACCACTTAAGGTGATTGTAGTGGGATGCTGCTCATGATTTTGGTATTGAAACAACGTTCATCTTTCTGAATCTATGAATATCAGCAATCAACATCGAGTCACTTTGGCCCGAATTCACGAAGGTAGTACAAATGAAACCATGGTTTAAACCATGGACAAAAACCATGGAGCGCCAAGTGTCGCATGGAATATTTCGTTAGGAAATCAGTCATTTCGTCGATGAAATGATTATTTTGTAACTAAATGAACATTTCGTTAACGAAACGGTCATTTTGTCGATGACTTAAAATTTCGTAACGAAATATTCCGTGCTATGTACTTGGCGCTGCATGGTTTTTGTCCATGGTTTAAACTATGGTTTCAATAACACCTTCGTGAATTCGAGCCTATCAGTGTCACATGCAATCCTTGTAATAACCCACATTGCGGCCATGAACTGTAAAAGCCCGATAAACAACTGTTATGAACATGTATATTTCATCTCATGCTCCAATAAGCTCATCATGCTCATGGAGATTCTATAGGCCGGTATGGATAAGGGTTGACACACCTTAAAGGCAGAGCTCTGACGTAGATACACCGTACATGTACCTGTACACCGACAAGCTACAAAATGTGTAGAGTCTGTGGCGAGGAGTGTATACGTGTTAAGAGAGTGTAATATTGTGTAAGAACGAATGTGAGTAATCTATATGGGGCTCTAGAGTATAGGATGCGGTATTAAAAAACATGCAGTTACTGTACATCATGAGACAAGACAAGTTTCTCCTGTGAATAAGGCTTGTGTTTGCAGTTTGTATTATTTCTGTTCTGGATAGTCTCGTGGCTTTGCAACTGAGGGCCACTAAAACGTAACTTTCAAAGTACAATACTCAAGCGTGTGATTTTCACATTTTTTTTTCCATCTACACGTACAACTGTGTTTAAAGATCATCAGATAGGCCCTATGTATGAATAAAGGTACATATGCTACGTTCAGTTGCATTCAACATTACGCTCTTTTGATACTTGTTTTAGTATTACGTCGCAAATGTTATTCTTCTATAAATAAAATTATTGATTCATTGTAACATATCGGGAGGGCAAGAAGGGCGGAGATGCAGTTATCTGTTTCTTCCCACCTACATTGTAGTATAGCGTTGAATGAATGGATCGTTTTTGTGGGCAAATATGTGGTGTGTGTGTGGGGGGGGGGGGGTGGAACACACAAGAGTGGATTCAAAACCTGTACGGTAGCATCGTAACAAGTATAGCTGTACAATTCCGCACAAATAAAGCACACAACAAAAGGACATGCACTTTGTTCCTATACGTACTATGCATTTTGGTTACGTGGCTGGATGCGAATTCCGAAAATATCCCATTTAGAAATATAATCCCAAAGATAAACATCTCCTGTTCATTGTCATGACTAGCTCACAATCAGATAGAATTGTCGCGGGTGGGGATAGCTTAATAGAATTATTGTGCTGATGTGTTTACTGTACATATAGTGTATTGCGTGTAGATGCAGCATATAGAGACGGAAAAAAACAACCGACGCGTAACAAACATGAGTTAAAAATCAGACAATATTAATATGAGGTTGCTTTGTATACTCACGAGTATTGAATTGACGCCTAAAATCATCATCGAGAGAGAGGGGAGGCGGGGGTCACACAACGATGCCACTATCTCGAGAAGTTCGATCACCTTGAGAGATTTGTCCTACTTTACTTGTTTCTCGGTGACTTGTACAGGGGCCGCAATCTTTTTTTTTTTTTTTTTTTTTTTTTTTTTTTTGGTTGGTTGGTTTTTAGATAATGATAATTACAATTATCACTGCCTCCTTCAGAGGCAACGCAATCCTGCGGAAAGGGGTAATTGATTGATGGGCGGAACCCTTTGATATCTTGAGTTTATAGAGATAGATATATTTTTTTATTGTTTTTCCTTCTTTTTTTTCCATACACACTAAACAATAAAGGTTCAAATTTGCACCCTATTTGTCCCTATAGCAGCACCCTGAGGTGTACATTTGCACCTTTTATTATGCAGGTAGAAAATTAAATCTCTTAATTAATATATTCGTACCTACAAAGATGTAGACATATCCATCAGAGTAAAACCTTGGTACTCGTGGTCCAAATTTTCAATTCACAATGTATTAATGTTTATGGTGCATGTTTGCACCCTTGATTAGCACAAACTGAGGGTGCAAATTCGCACCCCTGCAGGTTCAAAATTCAGCGTATTGCACCTCTAAGGGTGCAAATTGCTTATTGGGGTGCAAAGTTGCACCTATAGGGTGGTTGTATAGCGACAATTTTGGGGTTCAAATTTGAACCCGTATTTCTTAGTGTGTAGTAGGCAATCTGTTGATCTTGTAACTTTGGAGCAAACGTGTTTTGGAACATACTTATCTCATGTATGTAGGTCCGCTAAATACTATTTTATGACGGTGATGAGCATTTTCTTTCACATAGGCCTATATCTTGTAGGACCTTTATACATACAACTGATAACAATATTGATCACCTTCATTTGAGAGCTTCGTGCTTATCATACTATATATCATGAACTGAATCATAATTAAGGTGGATTATGTTACACGTGTAGTTATCTGGTTCCGTTTCGATTTGATTAAAAAAAATTGCACTTCTAGTTTCTTTTCCTATTCTTTTGTAAGGGCTGAGATTTCTTGTTTTACTTTTTTTTTCTTGTTTGATTGACGCTGATTGCTAACTCAGTCTTAGTCTTTCGTCTGTATTAGCATCAACCTCCTCAGATTCGGCCGCAGCACAATGCATTCTGTTTGCCTTGCAGGAGCGCCCTGTAAAACGTAAAGAAAAGGGGGACAAACGTATGAAGGACTCTAAGGAGGGGGAGAGGTATGCATACATAAATAAATGACATGAATTACCTAGGAGGGAAGCCACTGCAGCTATACGCACACAACGTAGGGCCTATAGGGCGTGGGAGCAGAGCGACGTAGACAGAAAAAAAAAATCGTGATTGCCAAAATCAGTGAATAGTTTTGATTGCAAGGGGTAGTTAAACACTGTACATACGCATATACGATAAAAATGCTTGTAATCTCGATGGAGTGTAAGAGCAGGTGGGTCTAGGAGCAATTCTGCATCCAAACCGTGCTATAGTAAGCAACATACATTGTAGGATGAACTCGAAAGCTGCACACTAATGCCATATACTGTATAAGCTTGCAAAATTAACGGTTTCCTTGATCAGTTATTTATTACGGTTTTGTTTCCCTATCTAACAGTGGTGCATGTCAGGTATAATTATAATTGGCTTATGAAACACAGAAGCAATAATGATTTTTAACTCGGAAGTTGTATAGTAATCATTGTGTGAAATGTGTACGACAAAATAAAGTAGGCCTAACAATATGGCAAAGCTATTTGACCTTTTGCCCATGGTAGGCAACTTGCTCTCGTGGTAGCATAACACTGTTCCTGTGAGCAAGTTGGGGAATTTTCAGCGATTATAAGATGGAAAAGACCAGCTCTAGACTTGTCTGTTGTTGAAGAAGATGGCGCGCATCCCTGTCCGTAACTAATTCCCGTAGTCACACAATGAGTGTAGTTTTGTCAGCGGATTTGTGCAGTAGGCCTAAAGAGATTTTTGGGAGCGTGAATCGAACAGTAAAGTATGAAGGCGATGGGTTGCAGTAAGCGTGAGCTGTTTTGAAGTGATTGAATAAACTTCATTCTTCATAGGCCTACACTGAGTTAATTGGTTTTCTGCATTATTGATCACGGGTGAGACTTGCTTAAATGCTTATTGCACACACACACACGCACACTTAAATTACAATTTGTATAATATTGTACAGTATATCATATCTACTGCATATATACGTGTTTTATGAGTATATATATATATATATATATATATATATATATACATTTGTATACACACGTACAACTGTATATGAACATTAATGTTCAATTTATGCGTAGGGAACTCGTATTACTTAGTATGTCCTATTGTATTAGGCCTATGAAGAATCATACAGCTACTGTACATAACAAAGCATACATCCCCGTTATCTACCTTTTCAGATTATGAAAGGAGACCTCTGGATGATTTTCAGATTTTTACAATTGAACAACTGTATAGTTATACTGAGGACAGAGTTTCAGAATTTGTGATAATTGGGATGAAGAGTAAGAATATTTTCAAAATTTAGAACAAATAGCCATGAACAAGGATGATGACATGGCAGAGTCACCATAAGAATGCACGAGTTGGGGCTCAAGGAAGCAGAACAAACGAAG